>NC_061509.1:213872764-213895049 GCF_022539505.1 Lolium rigidum
GACCGGACTCCAGATGAAACCATCTGCTTTGATCTGAATATCGAGTTTAATGTGATACTCGCCATCAGAACTAGCTAAAACGGTCATGGTGTCTATACGGACACCAAGTAAAATACCCCCAGATCTGCCACGAGGCGGGTGAGAATACCACTGAAAGTTAATCCCGCCTGATAAACGGTCGAGGAAACTCTGTGAGAATTTTCGCCTATCCGTCTCAGATATAGCAATAAAATCTAAATCATAATCTCTACAACCATCGGCAATGTGAGAATGTTTAGCCAAGTCACCAAGACCTCAGCTATTCCGAAACATGCCATTCATCGAGAAACTATTTTAGATTTAGTATTTTTGCCATATCTACGAGACTTCTTACCGACGGACGATCGAGAACCACGTGCGAAGCATCAAGATCATAAACCGAACTAAGCTACGAGTGTTCTAAATCGACCTATGTAACACTCCCAACTATAGCCGAGAGAAGATGACCATCTAGGATGTCATCATCTTCATCATCGTCTACAATAGAAGTGGCAGGCTCAGTGGATCCATTTGAAGCAACCGTTAAACGGTCAAGCTCAGTTTGTCTCAACACATTAGCCGAAGCTACAATCTCATCAGACCGACTACCCAACGAGACCCCTACTCTACATAAATTAGACAAAATCCGAGTATCCGAAAAAGCGGTAAACGACTTGGCTGTTTGTTTAGTACCTGCCGTGTCGAGGTTCAGCTCCGCCTTGCGCCGCATAGCTCTCTGCATCACGTCTTCATCCGTGACGCCCGCGCCATCCTCCGCCACCGCGTACCTCCCACTCCTCCTCACCGTCGGCTGAACAACCGGTGGAGGAACCGTGGGCTGAGGCTGCGGTGCGGCAGCTGGCGGAGACGGACTCAAACGTGGTGAAGCAGGAACCGAGGCCGACATCGAAGATGTAGAAGATGGTACAGGGGTAGATGGCGAAGAAGCCCCCTGCACCGAGCCCAACTGCGACGCCGCTACCCCTCCAGGCGAAGGAGGCGCGGAGGATGGGCTGGGGCTCCTCCCCAACCCGGCCTGCACCACCGCCGGAGAGTGAAGCTGGGCCGGCACCGCCCCCGTCCTCTCTTCGCCGCGTCCAGGGCGAGCACATGGCGGCTGCTGCAACGCCAGGCCCTGGGCCGACTCCTGCTGCACCGCGTCGATGGGGACCAGCTGAAGCCGACCCGCCAGCCCGAAGGCCAGCTGCTGCGATGGCACGGAACCACCGGCCGGCTGCAGCTGCTCCTCCAAACCGGCTTCACGCTCCTCCAGCCCCGCCGAAGTAGGCTCGGCCGGCTGCTGCCCCGGGGCCGCCGTGTGCACCGCCGAAGAAGGGGGAGTCCTCGGCTGTACCCTCTCTGTCTGAGGTGATGTAGAAGACGGAGCGGGAACAAACGAGGGAGTATCCCCCGGTGAAGACGACGAAGCGGGACGAGTCCTCCCCTGCATAAAAGTCCGAACGCGAGACGGAGAAGACGCCCTGGTCGTAGATGGCGGAGTGGCCACCAAATGTGGCGACACCGTCATGGCTCGAGCCACAATCTCCCGGCCCCTGTCAGTCCTCGGCGAGTGGTTAAACGGGGTCAAAGCCACCTGAGTAACCGGTACCGAAGCTGTGCCAGATGAGTGCCTAGGTGCATGACCATCGACCTCCATGTGTGATGACCCTGGTGCCAAATCCGCCGCGGGATCATCAAGCCCCTCATCCTCAAAACCATGAGACGCATCATCATCATCATCATCATCGCCCTTCCAGAAGAAAGGTCGAAACCGAGGATCCGGCTTATACCCCGTGGCCTCACGACAAAACCGAAATCTGTAACCATTAAGCTGTAGACGAGCCAAGACCTCTAAGCATGGAGGTCTGTCGTTAGACTTATCTTTCTCCAAAACAGAAACATTCCTCATGGCCACCTGAATCCGAACTATCCCCTGACTCCGAAGGGTATACAAGTCCACATCAAGAGTAGAGCCAATAAAAGTACCAACAGCCCATAGACCCAGGAAGTGACGGAGAGAGTCTGGTACACCTTCGACATGCACCCACACAGGCTCCATAACAAACTCGGGTGTAACATCCTGATGAACCCAAGAAGATACAATAACCTGTGCATTTATCTTAGGCACACTCATCTGCATGCCATCGATCCTCAACAAGTCCTCAGCTGTAGGGAGCGCAATCAAAAATGCATTGTTACCATGAGGCACCGCCTCCCACTTCCAAGTGGGGTTACCCGGACACATGCGAGCCATGAGACTCTGGACATCTGCCGCAGCGACAGTCCCCTCCCCTGACACTTGTACCAAGGCTGTAGGTGCTCCAGAGTAAGACAACTGCGGCTTATACAGAGAATCAGGGATCTGAAGGTCCAGCGTAGCATCATTACCACATGCAACAAAAGAACTCATGGGCCTCGGAGTCTTCAAAACAGGGCACCGAATGGTCGGGTGTGCCCCAGAGTCACAGACCAAACAGTAGTGTAGCACCTTGCAGTTCTTTGTCGCATGAGTATTGTCCGCGCACTTCCAACAGCGACCCACTTTCTTAGGCTTCACAAGAGGGGCAGCGGCGACTGGAGCAGCTATAGGCAACGGCTGTGGTACAGGAGGCGCCTCCACCGTGGGCACAGGGGCCGGCATACCCCCTAGAAGTGGAGGGTGCTGCACCACACCCTGCACTTCGGGCGGCGGTATGGCAGCTACTACTCCCGCCGCAGCTGCCGCACCCGCGGTCTTCTTCTTTCTCCTCTTCTTCGCCTGACCAGGCTGTACCGGCTGCTGCTGTGCAACCGGCTGCTGCATCTGTTGTGGTGCTACCTGTTGCTGCATAGGAGGATATTGGAGAAACTGCCCATGGTACTGCGGGTATTGCTGTGGCGGCGGAAACGGCTGTTGCTGCTGCGGCATGAACTGCGCAGCCGGAATCCGCGGTGGAGGCGGACGGTATCCCACCTGAGGCCGGGACGGAGCCGCCGGCGCTGGTGGCATAGGGGCTCCCGCCGGCCACCCGTGGAACCCCGGCGGACCCTGGTACGTGCTGGTACCCGCCGCATCAGCCGGCCGCACGTGAGGCGGCCCTGCCGGAGCCTGCGGTGCCCCTGGCGGCACGGAGCGAGGCGGCCCGGCCATGCCTCCAGCCAACGCTCCCCTAGCGACCACGTCGACAAACGATCGTCTAAACGGGGCGTCGGAGAGAGGTGTCGAGGACGAAGGGAGAGTCGGTCGCAGCGGCGCAGATGGACGCGAGGCAGCGACGGCGTGATCTTCCAACGAGGACGATCGTATGATCGTATGTCGAGCGATCGGAACATGATGTACCCTGCGCCTGTCATCCTTCTGCAAGCCCATCAAAGCCCTGCAAAGCCCGGCCCAACACTTCTGCGGCCCATCAACGCCCGGCAACGACGCTCCCGCCTCTGCTGGTTCGAATCGAGGCCGATCCACCTCCTGCGCCGGCGAGGAGGAGCCGCCGGCCGCCCGATCCGATCCCACCTTCGCGATGCCGATGAAGTCACCGAACACCGCCGGCGGCGTAAACCTCTTGGGGGGAAGCGGACCCTTCCATCCCTTGATCCGCACCGGCTGACGAGGAAGCCTCAGCCCCGGCGGCGAGCTGGAGTTAGCCCTGGCACCCGACTCCGCTCCCTTACGCGAAGGAGAGGCCGAGCGAGCCCTCGCCACGACCGACGCCACCTGAGACCGCCGCTCCCATGTCCTGGCTTCTGCCCCAGGGAAGCCGATCTTCCCCCAGAAGTCTGCCAAAAGCGCAGTCCGATCTTGAGTATCATCCTTGTCGATCGGCAAGACCTTCGGCTCATCTCCTAGCCCTTCCCACGCCACCTTCAGCTCCTCGTCCGCCGCCGAATCCCCGAGGGAATCAAAACGGCTACCCGAGCACGTAGACGATCCGGCCGGAGAGGAGATCGGCGGCAGACGGAACCGTCGACGTGACGACCGGCCCGGCAGCAGCCAAGGATCCGTCGCCTGAGACGTCGTCCGAGGCGTCGCCTCAGTCATCGCCTCAGTCATCGCCTCAGTTCTCATCCCACCAAATCATCAACTGATCTGTAGTCCTTCAGAAGCAATTTTGATTGTTTAAACTGGAAATGAGTCATATGGTTGGGAATGTTCGTATGTAAACGACATGGCGTGAGTGTCGGCACCCCTAAGCCCTATGGGTCGAGGCTGGCGTGCGAGTGTCAGGCAAAGTTTTGGGCCGTACCTAGTGACGACAGAGATTTGGGGACGCCGGTGTAAGCCCATTTTCGACGGAGCACCACTATAGTCCTATTGGGGAGATGGGGTGCATTTGGGGGCGCCGATGAAGATTGTTTTAGGTCGTGTACAATGCAGAATGCTTAGGGAGATGCTTTGGAAAATAGACCATTTCCTTAAGCACTTGCCTAGTTTGACATCTTCGTTGGGCATAAGTAAGCACGATTACTTACGCAAAACTGGTTTATTTTTCTGAACATCTCGGTAAGCACATTGCAAATGTACATGCCCTATGTGTTGTCTAGGTGGATGCATCGACCAACCATGCATAACTGACCGTAGCCGTCGTCTTGTCTGGATCGCCGCCTCAAAGCCAAAATGAGAAAGGAACAATGCAGCTTTTGTCCATGAATAAATAGCAATCATTTTTTACCCGGCTACCATCGAACCGAGGAAAAGGGAAAAAGAAAAGTGAGTGACAATTATTTCCTCCTGACACCAACATGATATAGCCTTGCTCGTCGAGGCCACTGTCCGGTCCTCTCGTCCGTCCGTTTCCACTGGAAACCGAGGATCTACAACAAACCACGGGCCACCGATCTAGAATGGCATCCATGTTCCAGATTATAATGAGATGAGAAGACGGCTGAGGCATTTTATTTTTGTTAATACTAGGGCCCTGCCATCACCAGTGTGCGATTATCTCAACTACTAGGACTTTTACAGGTCAAAGCACTGGAGTTCATGAGTAGAGCATGCCAATGCGGACTTGGAAAGGGAACACTTTATGCTTAAGCTTCGCATTGATGTCTGAGTAAAGAGCTCAATACCATTATACATAAGGTTTTTCTGCTTTCAGTAACTTTTTTAGAATTATGGTCCTAGTTCCAAGCGGCTCTTCTTGGTCTGTACCACAATCGTAATCAACAACTACAAACAAGATCTGCTACAGAATGTTCAACTTGCAAGGATGCTGTTGAATTGATCGAATAGATTGTTGCCATATGGCATAACCATGCATACAGTTGAGTGACAACATATACTAACACCAAAATCTGCATACAACTCCCTCCAACTCCGTGTTACACATGCTTGCCCTGTTCACACAAAAAAACATGCTTGAATGGAGATTTTGATATGACAACACCAACACAATATGATCTTTTCATAATGTGGACTGGTGATGATTGCTCCAAGGTCACCTTACTTTGTCTATTTTCCAATATATTCTCTACCACATGGAGGGAGATTTGCAGAGAGTTCAGATGATAACACAACTCATTTCTCGATATTTAGTTTCGCGGGCAGCTCAGATGATAACACAACTCAATTCTCAGTATTTAGTTCAGCCGACACAAACTTTTGATTGCACAAGAATACCATTTTATGTGGTTCAACCACATGGACTGAATTACACAGTATGGGTTCCCGTGGCTCAAAAAAGTCCATTTCTAGTCTCTTTAGCCATGGTTCATGCTGACAAGTAACCATTCTTTCGTTTTTGTACAAGTCAAATAGTGAACAGCCAAGTGTTACAATTGGAAACTGGGTAATGTATCTCATTCTAGCAAAAGTGCAACGGCACATGGCAAGATCCGTTGCAGTGCTACTGAAGAATAAACACATGTCCAATCGTCATCGGAGATGCTACAGGAACAAACAAGCTGTACCTACTGATCAATGGGGCTCCCATTCTCTCATATGTTGGGCCCTGGAAATCATAAGCACGAAAATCAACAGTGAGATGCAAAGAAAACTCTCCATAGCTTGCATGCTTCCACTAATAAGCAAAAGCCAGCAAAACATGGAAATCAAGGAGTGGCTACATATTAGGAATTTGAGTTCAACTGAACTATCTTACCATTTCGAAGAATGGTCTATGCCAAGGCCATTGCAGGTAAGTATCATACCCTTAAATCTTGAAAGGTACTCCTAAATAGAGGAAAATATAGCAAAATTAACAAAGAACACCTAAAACAAGGATATGGTGTCAAGTTAAAGAAGCTCTTACGCGTGCAGTATACTGGTTGATCTCGTAACCGCCAGAAAAGTCATATTCAAGTCGCGTAATTGGATCACTTAAAACTGGAAAGACATGATAAGGAGAATTAGGAAACAAAAGTTAAAGAGCCATGATATATAGTAGCGTCATAATGCCATCAATTCCTATCACTAGAGAGTAGAAAGGGAAAAATAAGATCATCCGTGTCTAGAAAACAGACAGGAAGTTTGGAACAGTACTTTTATAAGCTTCATTGATCTCCTGAAATTTTGCTGTGACATCATCCTCGCCCTTATGCTTGTCTGGATGCCACTTCTGTAGATAGGAAACCAGATGATGGTTAAATAGTGAGTTGATCCATAATTTTCTTCCAGAAGAAAAAAACTACTCCCAATTAAACAGCATTTGTTCAAAGAAAATAAGCTGGATATTAGATTACCAAAGCTAATCTTCTATAACTCAATTTGATGGTGTCATCAGATGCACCATAATCGACCTCCAGAACTTTGTAGTAGTCCTGCCATCACAGATGAACTCTATGAAATGAATATACTGGACAAACAATAAGAAAGAATAAACATGGGGTGTAACTGTGCAAAACCTATATATGGTTATTTATGCCCACTTTAATAAATATGAAGTGTGATAGACCATATGACGACAGAACACGTGGGTTGTAGATAACTAGTGCACATTAGGAGTACCCATATATAGTCTAAGGCTGTCAGCACACTGAATACAAGAAAAAGAACCCCATAGCAAGACAGATTCACAAGGAGTATCCATATCAAAATCCATGATTCACTAAAACGTATGCAACATTTGAGTAAATTCCTATAGTAAGTGCCACTAGATAATCCCAACATATTCAGCTGAAACAGCAGATTTCTCTAGAAACCTACTTTCTGCAATTCAATGCAAGTTTTGCTTCAAGCACTCAGGAAAGCAAATTGATTAGGCAAATGCACCACCAATGCAAGTTTTGCTTCAAGCACTCAGGAAAGCAAATTTATTAGGCAAATAAACACCACCAATGCAGAGTATAATACATTCATCAGATTTGTATAGAACACAAATGCTTTGTATAGAACAATTTAGCCCTAAACAGCACGACGAGTTTGTAATTCACAGTTTCTGATAATAGAAGCACAAACTTTGTAAGTAGCATGCAAACCTACATTACTTGAGCTACATAACTCTACGAGGCCTGACTCGAAGTAAAAATGACAGCACATAAGACCCAAGTTAATATATCTCAGTTGCTGTTGTCTTGGAATGTTATGCAGAGGAAAAAGTTGCGAAAATTCCAATCCTTCGGAGCCAAACAATTGCTGGTGGTGGCCTCTGATTTTTATCACTAAAGTAGAGGGTGGGCTCCGATGACAAGAAGGGTAGAATGAGATGTACTCTTGCCGTTCTTCGTTCGGGAGCTGGTTGCCTTATAGCTGCTGCTTTTGCTCCTGGGGTTTGATCTGGAGGTTTTTCTAATTTGGTGCTGCTGGAGTCTGTCTCTAGATGTGCTGGACATGAGCTTGGTTCCAGGTGCGGCTTTGTGTGCAACAAGAACTGGAGTTCCTGTGAACGCTTGTTTATTTCGCTGTTTATCAGCTTCTTAATTGAAGTTGGGAGCTTTGCTCCTTAAGTCGAAAAAAAGTTTAGGCAAGCAAGATGAACCTAACAGGATATTGTTTTAGGAGGAGCTCAATAGAGAATTGCTTCCGCAAGATAGCCTAATTGGTAAGCCCGCCCATCTCGCGCCAGCTAGGAGCATATACATCAAAAGCTGTTCACTGCACCTAGCAAAAAAAACATAGTGGCCTAGCAAGCTAACCGTGTACTCATTGTTAGTAACTGATTCATTTTGTAACAAACTTTGTAGCTTTGGTTAATGGGGGGAGATGGTATTGCACTAATTTGAGGCTGCTGCTTCACATCGCCATTTAGTTCAAGAAATAGTAACTAGCAAGCATTCACACAAAAATATTGTGAACAACCGTAGACCATCACACAGAGCAACAACAGAACATACGCTAATTTGAATTTGACCAATGGCCACTGGTGAGTATGACTAGATTTAAACACAAACCAGACAGTACTTAACTACTCATAACTCGCAGCCTCGGACTATACTTGAGCACGAACTATTTGCGGGCATCTCTTCCCAGTACCATTTACCAAAAAAAAAACTGAAAAGAAAGCTAAAGAGGGGAAGACTGTCCTCCTATCCGCCTACCAGGTTCCTCCAAGAAAAGAAGGAACGGCCGCCCACTACCGGCACAGCATCATCCTTCCTCTTAAAAAACAAGCGCTACGCGATCGAACTGAGCTACAGATCCGTGACCCGAAGCTAAAAAAACATAAATCTTTGGATCGCCGGGGGGCGGGGGCTACGCACCTTGTGGAGAGGCTCCTCGCTTGCTCCGTCCATGCAGCGTAACAATTCATCACCCCCGGCCTCTCTTCGCCTCGCCCGTCTCCGCTGAGCGCGATGGGGGATTCCGGATTCGGCCTGTCCACTGGAGTAGTGGAATGGGGGAGCAGAGGGATCGCTGTGTGGATGGATCGCGAGGGCGGGGGCGGGTGTGGGATCGGAGGAGTTCTTGTTCCCCTCTCCTCTCCTTTTTTGTTTTTATTTTATTTTTCCTCTGTTTGTTTTATGAAGTTCTCCGTGATGGATAAAGAGGGGAAGATGGTGACGTGGATCCGACCGGGTCACCTGTCCTTTCGCGTCGCCAGGGTCCCGGTTCGGGCGGGCCGCTTGTGTCGTGTGCGGCTCACAGGCCTGGTTTTTTTTGGAGATTTTGTATGGGCCGTTCTATGCACATTACGCCGACCACATATTTATTTTTCTTCATATTTACACCAGCTTCTTCTTATTATTGTAAAAAAATAGCAGCTTCTACTCTGAGCCATCCAGCAGATCAGAAGGTAAGCAACGAACAGAAAGAACACATGATAAAAATTAGGGAAGAACAAACAGCACACATGAGAACACCCTGCTGCTGAAACTCACACAAGAGTTTTACACTTAACCTTGCAAAGTTACAGGGTATATTTCACAGGGGGGCATGACATTCCCAAAGCAAAAGTCAGTGTTGCAAGAATTTTCGAAATGTTTCTTAGGAAAAGCTGCAAGCCTATGCCAAGCAAAAGGTAGAAAAGGAAAGAAAAGAAATCTGGCAAAAGGGTGCGCCAAGTATCATTCCACTACACCTGTATTTCTCTAGTTGTTACATATATCATCAGCACGTTCAAAACCTTGAGAAGAGCAACCGACTGCCCCAATATCGCTGAAGGGAGGGTGAATCTTCACATCAAACGGCCAGCATACTGTGCTCTAGGGTATTTCTGCTGCAGCTGGGGCCACTGCACAAAAAACTGGTCCGCTAACCGTAGCTTGTACAACAGTAAACCACTTAAGGAAAGCTTCTTCACCCTTGCAATACTTTCAATATAGAAAATGGAGGACCATCCCAAACCAAGCACCTGCAAGAATAGATCAAACCAGAACTCAAGAAAAGTGATTGTGTTGACTTCGAACTTGCAACAAATGTGAGTGTGCAAGTCTAATAGTGCATCAAGCATTAATCTTCTATTGAGCTACTATAGAGCCCAGGGCGTGAGGCTAACCTTCAGAAGGAAAGCTGAGGCACATAGAGGAATGCATGTCCCAGGACCATTGCAGAATATCTGCACGGACATTACAAGTGATTAGCACAACTGTGCTCATGCAGCATAATGGGTGCTAATAAGTTCAAAGAGTTCGCACCACTTGTGGTCTGATTCTTGTTACTATCCACATAGCATGCAGAACAGCAAGCAATGTTGTTGCAATGGAAGTAACGTAAGATTGGCCTACTTCACGGCTACGATATATCTGTGTGAACTGACCGTTCTCGATGATCTTCTCTCTCCCGCCCTGAAAATAATACCATTCGAGTCAGACTAGAAGTTGGAACTACTGCGAAATTCTACCATATGATAATTCGATGTAGTAAGATATTTGACCTGCGCTGGAATCAGTGACCACTCGTAGACCTGGGCCTTTGGAAGGCTCATGTTGTCAGTAAGTGCAGCCACATAGTACCTGGGCGTAAACCTATCCTTCTGAAGCTCAGATATAATATTCATCATTTCTGCAGTATGCCCTCCTGCAAAAGAAACACGAAAATTAAAAGGTGGACGTAATGTGACATTCTCTTGTCAGGAGTTATGATTGCATAGTACAACCTGATGTTTTCCAATAGTGCGGAAGGGCAATTCAGCAAATACCAACACTATTGCTTAATACACTTGTGAGTACACAATATACAAAACATGATCAAATGTACAAAACCAAAAAGAACAACATATGCACTCATAATAGAGGTGACACCGGCGTACATCTGATTATTCCTACCAGATTAAAGTTAAAAGATTGTATTTACACTAGAACCAGACATAAACATGTGCAAGTCATATAGGGTCAGAAACATGTAATGAAATGCATCCCCGGGTGAGACGTTGTGAGTTGTGACACACTGGTACCATCACATTGGCAACATTAGGATTACGAGTCGACGAGTCGAGCCGAGTCATGTCTAGACTACTGCTCGACTAGTCGACGTGTACTTGAGCAGTAGCTAGTACATATATGGCAACCAGATAGGAATAGAACCAGCGGAGGCAGGGTGTCCTATGTGACGCGGCGGATGGTCAGTGGATGGCGGCTGCGGCCTGGTCCTAGGTGAGGCGGCTCGTTCTAGAGCAAACCTGGAAATAGCTAGTGTTCGACCTTTCCATCCTGCGGACTGAGCACCTCACTTATTCATGCCCAAATTATATCGATCCACTCAAATACCGCAACTAATCTATATTAGTCCATGACTAATCGCTCGACCACTCGACTCTACGAACTAGTCGAGTCGAACAAGCTAGTCGACAATCAAGTTAAGACTCATAGACTAGTCGAGCAACTAGTCTAGACTAGTCGTTAGACTCATAATACTCGAACAATGCCATCATTTGCAGGTGGAGTTATATTTAGGTTGTAATATAACAAAGTTCAGATACAAGAAAACGAAAGAGGCAATGTAAAGCCTATGAGGAACATAAACTGGTGCTTAAGAATAAGTGACCTCCTAATTCTGTCAGGGAGCAGTTGACAGCAAATTGGACACTGTGTTTCATCAGAGTTCCAGAAGGGGCACCAACAATTCCAGATGTCTAAACAGACACCATAGTTAAGCCAGCAGCAGCCTCCGGTATTACTACTTCACCTGCTCTGGGTATGATGGTTTGCTCTTTCTGTGAATGGATAATATTCTGAAATTCTTATAGCTCAAAGCTTTTAGACATGTTATGCCTAAAATCTCATTTGAATTAACAGAACTGGTTGCCAGGTAGTTAGCTATAAAGCGAGATATACCATTTCGCACTAAGAAAATTCTATACTACTACTACTAAACAACTCTGATGACAAAACTAGTTCCAACAAGCAGTAAATCCCCAACACAGTTTTACAAATGTAATCATTTGTTCGACTCGTATTAACATTTTGTCCTACGTTTAAGAGAATAATTACAGATTATGATTAATCCAGAGATGGAGGAAAGCCTAGAGCCAACCACTGGAACCTGGTGTTGCCTGCTAGCATTATGTATGTTCTCTGTTTTTATTTGATGGCCAAGGCGCACTCACCAGACCCGAGGACGATGAGACACCGCAGTCCAGCAGCATGAGGCTTCTTCGGCGGCAGGCCGCTGCGCCAAAGCACGTAAGCCACACGGACGGCGAGTAAGGATACGAGTACTGGAATAGCACAGCACACGGCCGCAAAGGCGTCGAGCCCCATCTCCGTCGAAGTGGCGGAACAGGGTATGAGATCTGCGCGGTGCCGATCAACACTGTCCCCGAGCTGGTGGCGGGAAGGACGCTGGCTCGCCGGCAGCTGCGCGTCGCACCCGACCAGGGGAGGGGCTAGACTGCGGTGTGCCGCCGGAAGGGGGGGGGCAAGGGGTCGCCGGTGGCGCCTTTGACCACAGAGAGAAGGGCGGGGATGAGAGCGGCAGCTCGGCGGAGTTAGATCCGGAGAGGATGGCGAGGAGTGCTCCGGGCAGAGAGGCGGCCAGTGGCGGCGGCGGCGGACAGCTCTAGTTGATGCTTCAGATTGGGGCCTATTTCAGGTTGCAGAAACCCACCGGCGTGCGTGCTGCTGCTGTGCTACCCATCTCTTTTTTCCAGAGAGAGGGGTCAAAAGTCCGACATGGATCTGGTGAACATGAGTGTAGCGCACTCGTTTAATAGAAAAATCAAAAGGACGTTATTTAAATGTTTTTGAATTATTTTAAATATAATTTTACATTTACATGTTACGGTGACAATTTTCAAGTGAAATACGATCATATGTTGCATACACGAAAAAGAGAAATTTGTATTTCTTTGAATTGTACAAATCTAGTAATAATTATAGTGGCATTTGAATATTTTTATGTAGGTCACATATAATCATCTTTTTCCTTGAAAATTGGCACGAATAAGTTTTAAAATAATATGTACATATACAAAATTATTTCAATTTAAAAAAAAACTTTTAGGTTGCCTTTTTCAAACTTTGAATAAACATGTGCGCCTACACCCATGTTCACCAAGCCATACTAGATCAACTCTGAGGTCGCAGAAGTTCTAGTAAATAAGATCATGTATGTGGCGTTCTCTGGATCATGTTGTCGTGGCCTTTAAATTAACAATAAACATTATAAATAACACAAACAATTAAAACACTAATGATAATAATTATCATAGCCACAAATAGATGAAGATTAAAAGAGACACAACACATCTCCCACCTCTATGGGGAATTACTCAAACACGAGAGGGAAAAAACAAGGAGGTACGTAATGATAATGCAAATAGAGTTGATCTTAATATTGTCGTAGATCTCTATAATAGAGTTGTAGATCAAACCGAATACAAGGAAATGTATGAGTAGAGCTTCCCAAACCTAATCGTACAAGTGTGAATCTCTCTTAGAGCATATCTAACAGAGCCGACCTGAATTTTTCCGGCGGATTTACGGGTTCGGGCCGAATCGCACGCGGAATATAGCCCGAAAATATGGGCCGGCCCGTAAAATAAGTTAGGGGCCCGAGAAACTCTCCGCACGCCCCATATTAAAAGGGTTCGTGGAGGGGAGTTCGGTTCGCAAACCCTACTCCCCTCCGCCGTTCCTCTCCCTCCGCCGCCGCCACTCGCTGCTCTCCGACGAGCAATCCACCTGGCCCTAGCCACCGATCCGTAGGCCGCCGCCATGCGATGGCGTCCCGTGGAGGCTCTGACGGCCGTGCCGCGGGATTGGGCAGCGGTGACTCGCAGCCGCGTCCGCCTGTCTTCTGCACCGACGCGGAGCGGCGCGAGTGGAAGAAGAGCGAGGGCGCGCGCAAGCGGAGCGCTCGCCGGTGGACGAACTGGGGGCTCACGCCCCTAGGGAAGCTCGCGCGCTTCGCCAACCAAGGCGAGGCCTCCTCCTCCGGTCAGTCTAGCCGCTCACCGCGGCTGCCCGTGGCGGAGAGCAATGAGGAGGACGACCTCGTCCCCGCGCGGTCGTCGACCATCTCCGTCGGGGACTACGTGCACGGCAGCGAAGAGGAGGAGGTCGTCCTCGCGCAGACGAAGGCGGTCAGCGAGGCGGAGGCGAGGGCTGAAAGAACATTTCCCGCCCTTTTGGGTTTTGTGTGTTTGACGTCAACACTAGTTATATTTTTATGTGTGTTGATGTAGACATGTACAAGATCTCTAGATATATGCTTGACTGGTGGTATGGTATGTCTGTCCTGAAGGCTATGCTGGTTTTTCATTTCAGGCGGAAGTTCCGCCTGCAGGGGCCGGAACTTCCGCCCTGTTACTCCTCTCCGCAGACCATCAGCGTTCCTATCAGTTGGAACTTTCGAAGGTTGGCCGGAAGTTCCGGTGCTGCTGGCCGGAAGTTCCGGCCAGTGGAACTTCCGCCCAACTTCCGGGCAAGTTCCGGAAACCTCGGTATTGTGGCTCAGTATGTCCAGTATGGTTTTCTCGTAATTCCGGAACTTGGTCGGAACTTTCGGTTCCGCCCTAGTTCCGCCCCAATCTCTTTCTGACCAGGTCGTCTACGCGGAATCTTCCTGGCGGAAGTTCCGGCCAACTTGGCCGGTACTTCCGGTGCCAGCCGGAACTTCCGGCCCTCCTGGCCGGAACTTCCGGTGTTACTGGAAAACGTCCAAACGGTCAGATCTGAGAGCTCCAATCATATATATAGCTCTCTTCTCCAATGGGACAAGTTGCTCAATCATTGCACAAAAATCTGCCAAGCTTCACCACCATTAGAGCCACCTCAAGAACTCAAGAACTCAAGATTTGCAAGATCTCCTTCCTCCCCCAACCAAAGCTCTTGATCTTTGGGGATTCGAAGGAGAAGACACCGATCTACATCCTCACCGAAGCGATTTACATTTCCCCCTCATTTGTTTGAGGGCCCCCTTGCTAGTGTTCCTCTTTGAATCCCTAGTTGATTTGTGTTGATGTATTGTTGTTGATTGTTGTGTTGTTACAGATTTGAGAGCCTCCAATTCGGTTGTGGATGTGTGCCCCAAGAACTTTGTAAAGGCCCGGTTTCCGCCTTGAGGAAATCCCTTAGTGGAAGTGGGCTAGGCCTTCGTGGCGTTGCTCACAGGAGATCTGAGTGAAGCCTTCGTGGTCTGTTGGTTTGGCTTTCGTAGCAACCACACTCCTCCAAACATAGACGTACCTTCTTGCAAAGGAAGGGAACTACGGGAATCATCTCCGTGTCATCGCGTGCTCCACTCTCGGTTACCTCTATCCTATTCTATCTCCTATATATTGCGTAGCTATATCTTGCTTAGTGGTAACCTTGTCATATAGGTAAATTCACTTAGTTGCATATCTAGAGAATTTACCTTTGTGTCAAGCCTAAATTGAAAAAGAACTAAAAATTGGTTAGCACCTATTCACCCCCCCCCCCCTCTAGGTGCGGCATACGATCCTTTCAATTGGTATCAGAGCCTCGGCTCTTATTTCGGGCTTAACCGCCTAAGAGTATGCCGAATGACGAGGGGTCAGAAGGGGCCGCAAAGATGGTCACTGATACGTCTCCAACGTACCTATAATTTCTGATGTTCCATGCTTGTTTTATGACAATACTTACATGTTTTGCTTGCACTTTATAATGTTTTTATGCATTTTCCGGAACTAACCTATTAACGAGATGCCGAAGGGCCAGTTCTGTTGTTTTCGTTGTTTTTGGTTCCGGAAAGGCTGTTCGGGCAATATTCTCGGAATTCGACGAAATCAACGCCCGTGAACCTTATTTTTCCCGGAACCTTCCAGAAAGTCAGAGGGGGACCAGAGGGGTGCCCTGGGGGCCCCACACGTGGTGGCGGCGCGGCCCAGGAGGGGGGCGCGCCACCCTAGTGTGAGGAGGCCCCATGGCCCCTCCGACTCCGACTCTTCGCCTATAAGACCCCTTGTGACCTAAAAACGCGATACCGATTGACGAAACTCGAGAAAGACTCCAGGGGCGCCGCCACCATCGCGAAACTCCAATTCGGGGGACATAAGTCTCTGTTCCGGCACCCTCGCCGGACGGGGAAGTGCCCCCGAAGCCATCTCCATCGACGCCACCGCCTCCATCATGCTCCGTGAGTAGTTCCCCCATGGACTACGGGTTCTAGCTGTAGCTAGTTGGTACTCTCTCTCCCATGTACTTCAATATAATGATCTCATGAGCTGCCTTACATGATTGAGATTCATCTCGATGTAATCGGTGTTGTGTTTGTTGGGATCCGATGGATTGTTACATTATGATTAGTCTATCTATAAAGTTTGTGAAGTTATTGTTGCTTGCAATCTTGTTGTGTTTAATGCTTGTCACTAGGGCCCGAGTGGCATGATCTTAGATTTAAGCTCTATACTTATTGCTAGATTGTATCTACAAGTTGTATGCACATGTCTATGTCCGGAACCAAAGGCCCCAAAGTGACAGAAATTGGGACAACTGGAGGGGAAGACTTAGATATGAGGATCACATGTTTTCACAGAGTGTTAATGCTTTGCTCCGGTGCTCTATTAAAAGGAGTACCTTAATTTCCAGTAGATTCCCTAGAGGCCCGGCTGCCACCGGCTGGTAGGACAAAAGATGTTGTACAAGTTTCTCATTGCGAGCACGTATGACTATATATGGAAAACATGCCTACATGATTAATAGACTTGATGTTCTGTCTTAATGCTATTTCAATCCTATCAATTGCCCAACTGTAATTTGTTCACCCAACATTTGTTATTGGAGAGTTACCACTAATGTAGATAGCTGGGAACCCCGGTCCATCTCTCATCATCATATACTCGTTCTACATGACATTGGAAGTAGTATCAACTATTTTCTGGTGCCATTGCTCTCATATTACTGCTACTGCTGTCGTGTTACTCGTTACTACTCGCTCTCATATTACCGTCTGCTTTCACATCACCCCTGTTACCGGTGCTTTTCCAGTGCGAGCTGAATTGACAACTCAGTTGTTAAGGCTTATAAGTATTCTTTACCTCCCCTTGTGTCGAATCAATAAATTTGGGTTTTACTTCCCGCGAAGACTGTTGCGATCCCCTATACTTGTGGGTCATCAGTCACCATGGATGAATTCAAGGCAATGGAAACATCCTTGAGGTCCTCCATGGATGCTGAAATGGAAAGCATGAGAAAATTGATTTCCGAGCTTTTGACTCCGGTTCCCCCCGTAGCTCCCGTCATAGAGGAAAGGGTCAAGGGTGCGATAGAAGGGGGAGAGGCTTCGACGTCACCCCTCTCTACCAAACCCTTGAATGGTGATAACTTAAACACTATTATACCCCCCGGTACTTCTCCCATGGGAACTAGTGAAGGTGTGAGCTACAATCGAGTGGCTCCACCTTTCATATCTCCCGATATCCCGGTTCCCCATCCTCATATGAACATTAGGGGAGACCCACCTAAGTTTAATGTTAAATATTACGATACATGGCAATTTGAGTTTCGTTCTTATGTTCGCAGTGCCTCCAATGAACTTTGGAGAATCATCGTGGAAGGCTTCAAGCCATACAACCCCGACAAGTTGACTAGAAGAGAAGCGGTTGATAGTCAACTCAATGATACCGCCTTGCACATGATTCAAACTAGTGTGGGGACAAAAGAATTGTCTCGTATTTGGAATTACACCACCGCCAAGGAAGCTTGGGATGGTTTGGCCACTAGTTGCATTGGAAGTGATAGCATGAGAAGGAACAAGTACAATTCTCTTCGGAATAAAGCTGAAGGATTCATGAGGCTACCGGATGAAGATCATGAAGACATGTATGCAAGACTCATCACCGTTGCCGATGCTTTCCGGAATGTGGGTGCCACCCACATCAATGACTCTTGGATCAAGGATAAGTATATTGATTGCATGATGTCGTTTGAACCTATTGATGTTAAGACTCTTGTTGGGAGAGAATGCTATTCCTCTCTCACTTCTCAACAAGCTGTGCACGAGATGCAAGCCCTCAAGGTGCTCGAGCAAAACTCCCATGATTCTCGCAATCGTGCCATTGGAATGTCAAAAGGGAACAATCTTGCCTTGACGGTCAACTCCGTAGAAGAAGTGCACCCTCAAGAACAATATAGGGCATCTTGGAGTATGTCCTATCCGGAAGATTTGGAATGCCACTACCATGATCACATGGCCTTCCATGCAAAGTCCTTTTGGGTTGATCCTTCCAAGGCCAAGGAAGACAACATCAAGAGAAACAACAAAAGTGGGTTCACTAGCTTTGGTCCAAAAACAAGATCGTGCTACAACTGTGATGACAAGCGCCATTTCATCGCCGAATGCCCCTATGAGAATAGGGAGATTCATAATGGAAGGCTCATTCCCAAGGACAAGAGCAAAGACTCAAAGGGCAAATATTCAAAAGCCCCCAACAAGAAATTCTACAACAACAAGACCAAGAAGGGCAAGAGGCCCTCAAGAGTTGTGCTAGTGACTAGGGAAGAATATTCTTCCGATGAAGTTGAAAGTTCTAGTGATGATGAAGAAGAAGAAAGCTCAAAGTAAGTGGCCGCCATTGTCACTACCAACATTCCCTCTTCATCTCTCTTTGAATCCCCCAATGAGAATCCTCATATCAAGAATGCACATTGCTTCATGGCAAGGTCCACCTTGGACACATCTATTGTGATATCAACTCAAGAAGAATATACCTCCGGAGATGATGAAGTTGATGATGAAGAAGATGCAACCTCTAATGGATTGGTCGCTCTTGCCTCCCTCTCCACTAAATCTTCATCACCAAGTGAATCCCCCAATGAGGTCATTCATGTGGAGGAAGAAAGTTGCCTCATGGCTAAATCCTCCGAGGTATCATCTCCTAGCCCCTCTATGCCTAACATATCAAGTGATCTAGGAGTTGATCATGCTAGTCTAAAAGTGAAACAAGAAATTCTAGAGTTTGATGAATTCATTCTTAACTTACAAGGTAACACTAAAAAGCATGTTTCAAATCTCATGGTTCGTATAGCTCAACTAAGTGATACTCTTGAGAAAAAATGTCAAATAGAGAGAGAAGACTCTCTTGAAATACATGCTCTTAAAAATGCTCTTGAGGAAAGTCAAGAAACCATAGCTTCTCTTGAAGAGAGGCTAGAAACTATTGAAGAGCCTCAAGATAAAATTAACAAGCTCACTAAAGCTAGAGATCTTGCTAGGGCTAAGACTAAAGTGCTTAAAAAGGAAAAGGCCCAATTTGGTGTTGATCATGAGAAACTTGTGAAGGATCTAGATGAACTAGACAAAGCTCACAAAGCTTTGAAGAGTGAATACACTCTCCTATCCAAGTCAAATGAGCAACTTCAAATTAGGCTTGCTTCATATGATGTGCCTAGTTCCTCTACCCCTTCATGTGATCATGCAAATATTATTGAGGAAAATGCTAGGTTGAAGGATGAACTTGCTAAGGCCTCCTCTCCCCAAAGTAAACTTTCTTTGGATGATCTTTTGAGTAATCAAAGATCAAACAATGGGAAGGAGGGCCTTGGTTATAAGGCCAAGGCAAAGAAGGCAAACAAACAAAAGGCCAAGCCCGCACAAGAGAAGAAGAAAGATATCACTAATGGTGTAGCCCCTAAGGGCAAAACCATTAATGATGATGATGCGGGAAATGCTAACCCTCACTATGTTCTATTTAAAGATTATTATGGTGATGTTTATGCTAAATATGTTGGCCCATATGATGGTTATGTTGCTTGGTCTATTTGGGTCCCAAAGACCCTTGTTGCTAACAAAAGAGGACCCATTGAGAAATGGGTACCTAAATCCAAGAATTGATCTCATGTATGACTATGCCGCCGGAGGTTCAAAATGGGTACTTGATAGTGGATGTACAAGTCATATGACCGGCGGCAAGAACCTCGTCAAGGAGTTGAGGCCCAATATAAATAATATCACCGTCTCCTTTGGCGATAATTCTACATCCGAGGTATTGGGTTTTGGCAAGGTTGTGGTTGCACACAACATTACTCTTATCGATGTCATGCTTGTCAAAACCCTTGGTTACAATTTGCTTTCCGTTTCCGCCCTTGGCAAGATGGGTTTCGCCGTCTTTATTGATAATGATATTGTGGTCCTCTTGTGGAGCAAGACTCTAAAAGTCGCTTTCGTTGGGTATCGTGAACACAACTTGTATGTGGTGGACTTTTCGGGGAACACCACGACAAGTGCGATGTGCCTATTCGGAAAGGCGGATGTGGGTTGGTTGTGGCATCGCCGCTTGGCCCATGTCAACATGAGAACTTTGCAAAGTCTTCACAAGGGGAACCATATTGTGGGACTAATGGAAAATGTGTCTTTTGCCAAAGATCGTGTTTGTATGGCTTGTGTTGAAGGCAAAATGCATGACTCTCCGCATCCGAGCAAGACTATCATCTCTTCCAAGAGGATCTTGGAGCTCCTTCATGTGGATCTCTTTGGTCCCGTTACTCATGCAAGTCTTGGTGCGAAGAAACATTGCTTGGTGATTGTTGATGACTACTCAAGATACACTTGGGTCTACTTTCTCAAGATGAAAGATGAGACTCAACAAATATTCATTGACTTTGCTACCAAGGTGCAACGCCAACACAACCTCCTCATTATGGCAATAAGAAGTGACAACGGCTCCGAGTTCAAGAACTATACACTCAATGATTTTCTTAGTGATGAGGGGATTCGTCATCAATATTCCGCTGCTTACACCCCTCAACAAAATGGTGTTGCGGAGAGGAAGAACCGGACTCTTATGGATATGGCAAGATCTATGATGGCGGAGTATAAATCCCGCTATAATTTTTGGGCCGAAGCCATCTCCACCGCTTGCCACTCTTCTAACCGGCTCTATCTCCGCAAGGGATTGAACAAGACTCCATATGAAATACTCACCGGGAACAAGCCTAATATCTCATACTTTAAGGTGTTCGGGTGTAAGTGTTTCTACAAAATCAAAGGAGTTCGTTTATCTAAATTTGCTCCTAAAGCTTTGGAGGGTATATTTGTTGGTTACGGTGCCGAATCTCACACTTATAGAGTCTTTGATGTATCCTCCGGGATTATCATCGAATCTTGTAGTGTGAGGTTCGAAGAAAATGATGGCTCCCAGGTGGGGCAAGTTGATGTATGTGCAGGTGATGAAATACCTCAAGATGCCATAGTAAGAATGGGTGTGGGATTTTTCCGCCCCATTGAGGGACACGGTGTGGCGTCTCGGGAAGGACTATGCTCTACCACGGTGGAGCCCTCATCTTCTCAACATCAACAAACCCCATCTCTTGAAGCAAATAATGCACCAACCCAAGAACAAGAACAAAACCCTCCCTCTTGTGTGCAAGATCAAGGACGAGATCAAGGACAAGATCAAGGACAAGATCAATCACGGATTCATGATGGATCCAATGAGTATCCATTTGATATTTGCGCTTCACCAAACAATGTCCAAGATCAAGCACATGAGGATGAGCATTCTCAAGAAATTGAGGAAGCTCAAATTGAAGGTCAAGACGGGGACCCAAATGATCAAGTTGATCAAGTGAAACCTCCAAGGCCTAGAAGAACCAAGGAGGAGATCGAGGCCCATCGTCTAGCAAGAAGAGAAAGGAACCTTGAAATTCGCGAACACACTCATGACAAGGTCCTTGGTGATTTAAGGGCAAGTGTTACCACAAGAAGGCAATTGGCTAATTTTAGCAATCATCATGCTTATATCTCCTTAGTGGAACCCAAGAAAGTATTTGAAGCCCTTGAAGATTCGGATTGGTTGGAAGCTATGCACGATGAACTCAACAACTTCAAGCGCAATAAAGTATGGACCTTAGTAGAGAAGCCAAAGGGGTGCCGCAATGTTATAGGCACTAAATGGATTTTCAAGAACAAGCAAGATGCGTTTGGGAATGTTGTAAGGAACAAGGCAAGATTGGTTGCTCAAGGGTTCTCTCAAGTTGAGGGAATTGACTTTGGAGAAACCTATGCTCCCGTGGCTCGCCTTGAGTCCATCAGTATCCTTCTTTCCTATGCATCACATCATAACTTTAAGTTACAACAAATGGATGTGAAAAGTGCTTTTCTTAATGGTCCTTTGCATGAAGAGGTTTATGTTAAGCAACCCCCGGGGTTCGAGGATCTCAACTTTCCTAACCATGTCTACAAGCTTGATAAAGCACTTTATGGTCTCAAACAAGCTCCTAGAGCTTGGTACAAGCACCTTAAAGAATTGTTGGTAGACCGTGGGTTTGATGTTGGGCTAATCGATCCCACTCTTTTTACTAAGAGGGTCAATGGGGAGCTTTTTGTTTGCCAATTATATGTTGATGATATTATCTTTGGCTCTACTAACAAAGCTTTCAATGATGAATTTTCAAATCTTATGACCGATAGGTTTGAGATGTCTATGATGGGAGAGATGAAGTTTTTCCTTGGTTTTGAGATCAAGCAATTGAGAGAAGGAACCTTCATCAATCAAGCAAAATATCTCCAAGACAT
>NC_061509.1:213895149-214138329 GCF_022539505.1 Lolium rigidum
TATGACATAAAGTGTGCATAAAACATGTAGGTATCATCAATAATATGGCATAGAACATAAGAAATTATCGATACGTCGGAGACGTATCACTGTTGAACACATGACCGAGTTATCTACTCTGAGTAGCTTGTTTTCTGATGATGTTAAGAAGCGTACTTACTTTGTTGCTAAAATCTTTCCATTCTCATTAAAGGATGACGCTAAAACCTGGTATAATAGTTTGCCACCTAGCTCTATTAAAAGTCCAAAAGAATTGCTTGCTGTTTTCTTCCGGAAATACTTTCCTGCTAGTGCTCAACATGCTGCTCTGCAGAGAGTTTATAATTTTGATCAAGGAGATGAAGAGAAATTGCACGAGGCTTGGGCGAGATTTTGCTCTCTTATTAGAGCTCTGCTCGACCATGATTTGGAAAAGCATGATTTACTTGATATATTTTATAGTGGACTAACCATTGAGTCTAGGGCATACCTGGATAGTTGTGCTGGTTGTGTTTTTAGGAAAAGAACTCCGGACGAAGTCGAAGAATTATTGGCTAAAATAGGCCGGAATTATGATGATTGGACTACGCTCGAACCAACTCCAACGCCAATAGTGAAGAAGAGGGGTTTAATTAAATTGAATGATGAAGATATGAGGGAAGCCAAGAAGTCTCTCAAGGAGAAAGGTATTAAATCTGAAGATGTGAAGAATCTACCTCCTATAGAAGATATATGTGAGATAATTCCCCCTTCATCCATGATTGAGGTAAATTCCCTTCAACGCTTTACTAGGGAAGATATTCCGTATTCAAAACCTCCCGCGCAATGCTTAGATGAGTTTGATAATTATATTGTTAAGCAAGAAAATTTTAATATGAGAGTAGAGAATCATCTAATGGAAAATTCTCAAGCTATTAGTCAATTGCATGATATTGTGGAGAGAACCTCCAATGATGTTAAGATGCTTGTTAAACATTTTCATATGGTTCAAACTCAAATTGATCAACTCACTAAAGTGCAAAATGACTTGCTACGAAATAATTCTAAAGAAAAACATGCTTATGAAGTAACAACTAGAGGTGGTGTCTCCACCCAGGATCCTCTATATCCTGAAGGGCATCCCAAAAGAATTGAACAAGATTCTCAACGCATTGAACCTAGAGCTCCATCTAGGAAAAAGAAAAAGAAACATAAGAATGTTGTAGAATCCTCTGAACCTGTTAATGATCCTAATAGTATTTCTATTTCTGATGCTGAAACTGAAAGTGGTAATGAACATGATAAAGATAATGATAAGAATGACACTCCTGATAAAGAAGAGGTTGAAAAGGAACCTGAAAAGCATGCTAAAAATAAAAAGTATACTAAAGAAGATTTTATTGCTGAGAAACATGGTAATGAAAGAGAACCTTGGGTGCAAAAGCAAATGCCTTTTCCTGCTAAGAAACTAAAATCAAAGGAAGAAGAACACTATAATAAATTTTGTGATTGGATGAAACCTTTATTCTTGCAAATCCCTTTGATCGATGCTATTAAATTGCCTCCTTATTCAAAGTATATGAAAGATATTGTTACTAACAAAAGGAAAATCCCCAATGAGGAAATTTCCACTATGCTTGCTAATTACTCTTTCAATGGCAAAGTTCCAAAGAAGTTGGGCGACCCGGTATACCTACTATTCCTTGTTCTATTAAGAATAATTATGTTAAAACTCGCTCTATGTGACTTGGGAGCCGGTGTTAGTGTTATGCCTTTTTCTCTTTATAAGAGACTTTACTTAGATAAGTTGATACCTACTGATATATCTTTGCAAATGGCTGATAAATCTACTGCTATTCCTGTTGGCATATGTGAGGATGTTCCTGTTCAAGTTACTAATAACTGCTTGATATTAACTGATTTTGTTGTGTTGGAAATGCCTGAAGATGATAATATGTCTATTATTCTTGGGAGACCTTTTCTTAACACCGCGGGGGCTGTTATTGATTGCAATAAAGGAAAGGTTACTTTCAATGTTGATGATAAGGAACACACCGTCTATTTCCCCAAGAGGATTGAAAAAGCGTGCGGGGTTAATACTATTTCTAATGTGAGAACTATCAAAGTGGGAACTATTGATTGTCCTATATATGAGCCTAAAGAAGAATATCAAACTCTTATGATTGGATCCATATCAATACAATTCAAGGTAACATGATTGATTTGAGGTTTATTTCTTCATATGCTATAAAAAAATTATTTGGTGGCAAGACTTGATCAACCTTGTTAACAAATACATCTTATATGCATAGAGGAGGTAAACAACATCTCTTTCTTCCTCCACTTGCTTTAGTTGCTGTAGCATTTTTAATTTGCAAAGTTTCTTAGTTGATTTGAGATTTCAAAAATTTTCCTGGCCGGTAATAATAAACTTAATACCCGGAAATGTGCATTTTTCAAAGTTTTCAAAAATTCGCGAAAATTATACCGTTGGTCCAATTTTTCGACGAGGCACTCGGGAGCACCGAGAGGATGACCTGTGGGGCACCACAGGGTGCCACACCACGGCCGGCGCGGCCAAGGAGGTGGGCGCGCCACCCTGTGGTGTGGGCCCCTCCTTGCCCCACTACTTCATCTCTTTCTCCCGAGCATCTTCTCTCTCCCGAAAAAACTCGAACCAACTTTCTCTCACTCGCGTTTTTGCTCAAGAGCTCAGGATTTTTCGATCTCTTTGCTCAGCCCAGATTTCTGTTTGAAATTTGGCACATTTGCTCTCCAGTATGTGACTCCTTCGATTATCCAAATAGAATTTTGTTTGGTTGAGTATATCTTGAATATTTTGCTGGTGTAGGTAACATGTTTAGTGAGCTTGCATGCTTGTTCTAAGTGGTAGAAACTAGTTTTGGTGCATGATTAGTACTCTAGCAAGTTCCTATGGTAGTTTCCCTCAATTATATGTCACCAAATCAAGTTTTATATTGTTTGTTGAAAATTTCAGAAAATGGAAGGAGGTAGGCACCAACTCAACCAACATGAGTTGGAGGTACCACAGGTCATGAGAGTTCACCGAGAAGAAGGAGTATATCCCACTTACTATCCGTGTGCGGATTTCATGAGAAGTGCAGGGATCTTGCAGGACGTCCAAAATTTAATCTCTCGTGCAGGATTGGATGATTTTGTTGATGGGGAACCAAGCCAATATGTGAAACTGACCATGTCGGTAGTGCAAGATTTTAAATTCAATTGGTCACGATCTAACCCCATGGTTCGAGTACAAAATTTATAATAAAACTGTCAACTTGCCATTCAGTGATTTTTGTGCAGCAATCAAAGTGCCGCAATGGGGATCATGCGAGAAGATAAAGGGATCGCCGCAAGAGTTCTTGGACCTCTTCAAGATTATTTGTCATGGAAGAAGCTTCTCAGAGGATGATGGTAAAATTAGTAGTATTCATTTCCCAGCTATTCGTTACTTTGCTTATTTCATTACCAAGTGCGTACTAGCGAGAAAGAATGGAGGTAAATTAACTATCCCTGATCTAGCCTTTCTAGCTGCTGCATTACAAGGTAATAGGACTTATAACTTGGGAGCTTTGATAGCCAACAGACTTGCCACTAACCGTGAGAAGGGAGGAATTTGTGGGGGTCTCATCGCCTCTCGTTTATTAGCTATGCATAATGTGGGACCTCACCGTCTTGATATTCCGCTCCCTATGGAGAAACTTGACATAGCTTCCATGATTAAGCATGAATTTCTTTCTAATTCGTCTAATTTAGGGAACCTGTCTTATAGAATAACATTTTACAAGAAATCTTGGACAAAGACTAAGAAAGCTCTGTTTTACTTTGATTCTAGGGAGGATTGGTCAGTCACAGAAAGTGCAGTTAATGCATACATAGAGGGAGGAAGCCATCGTGCACGAGACAACACGGATGAGGTCGAGGAACACCTCGACTCGTCATCCGATGCAGCAAGCTCTTCGCATCCACAAGCTGGGTATGAGGAACCCCCACGCTTTTCTTCTGCATCGGTACCTTATTATGACTACTCCATGTATGATCCACCGGCGTGGAACCCAAACCCTCGATGGGGTTGAACTCCACTTAGGCCAAAAGCCTAAGCTTGGGGGGAGGTATACCGGCATCACTCATTCTTTGCATATTATGGTTGCTGGATACTTGTATATACTTGTTTAGTTTGTTTGAGTGGTTTTCTAATGAGAGGAAGATGATATTTGGGGAAGTGCTGCCTGAAAACAGATTCTGGGCTGTTACCGTAAAAATTCGTGCGCACAGCCAGAACAGTATTTTGCGAAGCCAATTTTTGTGCATGTTCCCCAGGTTGTTATCTAACTTTCATTAGTTGAACACTTTTCGAGCTGAGCAACGTAAGATTTTTGTAAAAATCGATTTCTGTACTGCTTGTTGGGTTTTGGCAGATTTCTGCCATCTCGCTTTTCTCGTGTTTCTTTTAGTTTGCTATTTCTTGTTTTCACTTTGTTTCTTTCCCAAAACACAAAAAGACCAAAAATATTTCTGTTGTTTCTCTTTACCATTTGTTTATCTTGGTTTCTTGCATTTGTTTCGCTTTATTTGCTATTGCTAGTTTGCTATAAGAAAACCCAAAAAGATTTTGCTTTGTTTGCTTGTTCCCTTTTGTTCTTATTCTCAAATTCGAAAACACCAAAAATATTTGCTGTTCTTCTTTGGTTTGTAAAGTTCATTATGAGTTCAATGGTCTTCGGTGGCTGGAGCGTGGTTTTCATTCATATTATCCAAGCTACACAAGTGGAAAGGCAATAATGACGATCTACGACAATCTGATTGTGGTGAGAGGCTGGTATGAACTCTATTTGTTTTCATTTTTGTACATATACTCATCCATGTGAGCATGCTTAGTTGGTTCATGTGAGGTATATGTTATTTAAGAAAGTCTAGTAGTTCATGATCTCTCATAATTAGCTCCAATTTATTAATATGAGTAGCATGTCATGGATGTTTGCTTGCATTGTTTTATTCACTAGATGAAACCCCGCGCGTTGCTGCGGAAATATGTGTAAAGATACTCATCAGATATTCAAGTTCATGGATGCAAATGAAAAATATGTATGTATATTGTTGTGTAGTCATTTTCGTATCTTCTAGCTGGTGCTTGTGCAAACTGATCAGGTGCGTCATAGTGGTCATCTTGCACCACTTGATATGAGTAAAAGAAACAATCGAACATGAGACAATGTTAGTTCTGAAATATACAGCCTTCATAAAGAACATAAGTACAACTAATCTGATGAAAGACAAAGAAAACTCATTTGAAGGTAGTAAAACTCCAACTACGACACAAATATTAATCTCTCTCTTGTCTGCAAACTGATATCTGATATCATCTGCAAGCAAAATCAGTGGTAGCCATGACATAGAAGACAGATTCGCATGTAAACACTGAGAAGCAAAGCTGATGCAAGAATTTGATGAGACCAACACCACTCAGACTTACCAGCAACCACGACAATGTTTGGAGAGGACTAACCTTGTTGCAGATTGGAGGAACTTCAAGGAAATTCAGCCAGGGAAAACGGCATTTTTGGAAAACAACCGTGTGAGATTGGATTACTCCGGTTCTCTGTATATAAATTCAAGTCAAGGCAGATCAAACTCTTCTGAGGGTTGGGGTTCGGGTCAGTAATGGTCTAATCTTCAATAACCTTTGACTTAAACTTTGCGTCACAACTTCTTGACGACAGCCTTTTTGTTGGCCATGGAGCTTGAATATGGCCGCATGGAGGTGGGGGCTTAATGGAGAAACTACAGAGAACCAACTCGAACTCGATCATCAGAATCACATGTTTACATCACACAACGAAACCAAAGTAAATAATCTTTTTTTTTAGTAGAATTCTAGTCTGCAAAGAGGATGAAAACCATGGTGTTTCAGGTAACGGGAATAGGAAGTTCCTGCAAGAAGAAAACGCCTAATTGGGTAGAACGACAGCAAGAAGGACGAAGCGTCCCCCTCACTTCATTTCCACTCCCCCGACAGAGCTGCATGGCCACTTCTGCAGAGTATATCTGGTAGACCTGTACAGGCGTTACACAAATAACTTACGGCGAACGCCCCGACCACCATGAACGCCTCCGGCGCCCGCTGCAGTATGCACCTCCAAGAACACCGCGCCAGCCGCCGGCCCATTGCGCCCGTCATCTTGCTCCATGCAACCAGCCGTCTCATCATCCTCCAAACCAACTGCAATTCTACCATTATCGTGAGTTGGTTAACTAAAGCTGAGGACGGGCTCGGAAGGAGAGAGATCCAGATATATAGGGGAAAATGGGAGGGCAGAAAATCGGTGGAGTGGGAGAGAAGAAGAGACGGGCTAGGGAGATAAATGCTGCAGTGATGGGGGGTGACCCGGATGCTAGTCAATGTGGGGAATGGGGAGGGGAGACGACGGGGCATGCATTGGAAGAAGACCAAATGACAATGGAACGGAACCGGTTGTTAGCAGAATTAATGAGGGTTGCCGCAAATGTGAAGATATCAGTCGCTTGTGACTGCCAAAGCTAAAAGGATGACGTGGCTGCACGAAATTGCAGAGAATTACATGTAGTGGGGGCTTGCTATTTAGATATAAAAGATAAGTAAGTATGACATTGTGGTATCCTCCTCTGAATAATTCATTTATATCGACTTGGCACATGCTCACGCATGCATATGACTGAACAAGAGTCAACTAAGCCTCAATGATTTACATTGCTTCAGAGTTCTTGTATCACTTTTATGCTTCAGTTAATTTATTTTGCCGCAAGCATGATTATGACGATTCTTGCTCTCTTGATTTGTCGCTCCCTAGTCTTTTGCTAGCCTTCACTTGTACCGAGCGGGAACGCTGCTCGTGCCTCCAAACACATGAAAACCAAGTTATTCCAGAGTGTCCACCATAAATACCTATGCATGGCATTTCAAACCATTCCAAGTAAATTCTCATGCGCTACCTTTAAAATCTTCAAAATGCTTCTTAATTTGTGTTAATGTTTCATAGCTCATGAGGAAGTATGTGGTGTTTAGCTTTCAACCTTGTCATTTACTTTTGACGGACTCTCATATGGACTAGTGGCACATCCGCTTATCCAATAATTTTGCAAAAAGAGCTGGCGATGGGATTCCCAATCCCGAATTAATTAACTTAAATAGACACTCCTCCATGGTTTGTGATTGTTGGACGGCACCCGAAGGATTCGGTTAGCCATGGCTTGTGTAAGCAAAGGTTGGGGGGAGTGTCATCATCATAATAAAACTAAATTAAAAAGGCACTCCTTCATGGTATGTGATTGTTGGCAGGCACCCGAGGATTCGGTTAGCCATGGTTTGTGTAAGAAAGGTTGGAAGGAGTGCCACATAAAAATGCAAATAATTCATGGGAGCCGCTCTTGAAAGTCCGGTTGGCGAGGTAGTTGGTGTACCCATTACCATTCGTTGACAACAACAAACACCTCTCAAAACAATTTTACTCCTGATTTACAAATGAAAAGCTCTAGCGCATGTTAATCCCTGCTTCCCTCTGCGAAGGGTCAATCTTTTACTTTTATGTTGTGTCTCCATTATTTCTTTGAGCACTTTCTTGAGAGCACAACTGTCATTCTTAGTATAATATGCTTGTCTCAAAATATAATTGATTGTGGTATAACTTTGATGCTTTTATCTTTGACAATCACTACTTCTAGTCTTTCTATGAACTCCAGAGGTGCCCGGGCATTTATGTTTTGCCAATCAAATACGAGCAAGCGAGATACCACTTTATCATACTCTCTTATGAACATTGCAATCCTGCTTATATATATGATTCATGATGCTTATTATTAATTGTTGGGACCTCTTCATGATTGACATAGCCGTTAGATGATCTTGTTTGCATGTATCTTATTATGAACTGCTCAAGTATTAGCCATATCATGAGAATATATACATCATATGAGCAAATGTGTTCGTGAAAGTTCTTTTATCGCTCGGTTGTTAACTCGAATTGCTTGAGGACAAGCAATAAGCTAAGCTTGGGGGAGTTGATACGTCCAAAACGTATCTACTTTCCCGAACACTTTTGCTATTGTTTTGCCTCTAATTTGTGTATTTTGGATGCAACTAACACGGACTAACGCTGTTTTCGGTAGAACTGTTACGGTGTCTCGTTTTTGTGCAGAAATCCAACTTTCGGGAAAAACCTCGGGATTTTGACGAAAGGGCCTATTTTCCCGAATACGACGGAGCCAGAAGGACAAGTAAGGTGGAGGCCCGAGGGCCCCACACCATAGGGCGGCGCGGCCCAGGGGGGGCCCGCGCGGCCATGTGGTGTGGCCCCCTCGGCTGGCCTCCGACGCCCTCCTTCGGACTACTTATTTGCCTCGACCTAAAAACGCACGGAGAGAAGTCGAAGTCGCCAGAAACCCTCCAGAACGCCGCCACATCGCGAAACTCCGTCTCGGGAGCCAGAAGTCTCCGTTCTTGCACTCCGCCGGGACGGGGAATTGGAGGAGATCATCACCGCCATCACCGCCAACGCCTCTCCATCAACCAGCCATGTTTCCCCCATCCATGTGTGAGTAATTCCCCCGCTGTAGGCCGAAGGGGATGGTAGGGATTGGATGAGATTGGTCATGTAATAGCATAAGATTGTTAGGGCATAGTGCCTAGTGTCCGTAGATGGTACTTTTATGATATTGTTGCAACTTGTTATGCTTAATGCTTGTCACTAGGGCCCGAGTGCCATGATCTCAGATCTGAACATGTTATTATTTCATCATGATATTCATTGTTTATGGTCTTACTCGCAAGTTGTATACACATGTCGCTGTCCGGAACCAATGGCCCCGAAGTGACGAAATCGGGACAACCGGAGGGGATGGTAGTGACGTGAGGATCACATGTGTTCACGGAGTGTTAATGCTTTGCTCCGGTACTCTATTAAAAGGAGTACCTTAATATCCGAGTAGTTTCCCTTGAGGCCCGGCTGCCACCGGCTGGTAGGACAAAAGATGTTGTGCAAGTTTCTCATTGCGAGCACGCACGACTATAATTGGAACACATGCCTATTGATTGATTAGTACTTGGACACCGTTTTATTATTATCCGCAAATGCCCTGCTATGATTGTTACATGAGTTTCTCTCATCCATGCAACGCCCGTCATCCGTCCCCGTGCCTACAGTATTTTAATCCTGCTGTTTACTAAAATCACTACTGCTGTCTTTGTTACTCTGCTGCTGTTATTTCACTACTGCTACTACTATAAAACTGTTACTACTGATAAACTCTTGCGAGCAAGTCTGTTTCCAGGTGCAGCTGAATTGACAACTCCGCTGTTAAGGCTTTCAAGTATTCTTTGTCTCCCCTTGTGTCGAATCAATAAATTGGGTAATACTTCCCTCGAAGACTGTTGCGATCCCCTATACTTGTGGGTCATCAGACATCGTCACCGCTGTAGCAATTTGGGTTTGATCTTGATTGTTTGATAGGGGAAACTCTCCCGGTACTGATTTCTACTTGTTATTGATGCTATTGAGTGAAACCATTGAACCAAGGTTTATGTTCAGATTGTTATTCATCATCATATCACCTCCGACCATGTTCCATATGATGTCTCGTGAGTAGTTCGTTTAGTTCTTGAGGACATGGGTGAAGTCTAAATGTTAGTAGTGAACTATGGTTGAGTAATATTCAATGTTATGATATTTAAGTTGTGGTGTTATTCTTCTAGTGGTGTCATGTGAACGTCGACTACACGACACTTCACCATTTACGGGCCTAGGGGAATGCATCTTGTACTCGTTTGCCAATTGCGGGGTTGCCGGAGTGACAGAAACCTAAACCCCCATTGGTATATCGATGCAGGAGGGATCGCAGGATCTCGCAGTTTAAGGCTGTGGTTAGATTTATCTTAATTACTTTCTTGTAGTTGCGGATGCTTGCAAGGGGTATAATCACAAGTATGTATTAGTCCTAGGAAGGGCGGTACATTAGCATAGGTTCACCCACACAACACTTATCAAAACAATGAAGATTAATCAGTCGCATGTAGCGAAAGCACTAGACTAAATTCCCATGTGTCCTCGAGAACGTTTGGTCATTATAAGTAAACAAACCGGCTTGTCCTTTGTGCTAAAAAGGATTGGGCCACTCGCTGCAATTATTTCTCTCGCATTTTACTTACTCGTACTTTATTCATCCGTTACATCAAAACCCCCGAATACTTGTCTGTGAGCATTTACAGTGAATCTTTCATCGAAACTGCTTGTCAACACCTTCTGCTCCTCATTGGGATCGACATTCTTACTTATCGAAGATACTACGATACACCCCCTATACTTGTGGGTCATCACTAAACCCTAAACCCCAAACCCCAAACCCTAAACCCTAAACCCTAAACCCTAAACCCTAATTAATTAACCTTAACCCTAACCCTACCCCTAAAACCCTAGCTAGCTAATCCTAAATCCTAAACCCTAATTAAACCCTACATATATATAGGCCAACGACACTAAATTGCGCATCAAGCAAGCGACCAACTAATTAGCGCTGCTAAATTAATTAACTTGAATCTTGACAAGTTCTCTCGAATGAAAACACATTTGATTAAGTTGCCTCATAATATATATACAATTAGTGTGCATGCGCGCATGGCATACCTTGCACATATCATTTGTGCATATATTTCAATATATATCTGAACATATTCTTGGGGATAAATATATATATTTCAATCTTTCTCTCTCGATCTATATATATATATCGTTGGTGGCCAAAAAACACACTTATATATACGCATGCACTTTATGCGCAAAGGCGCGGGTGCCTCTAATAATGTGTGTGTGCACTCGATCGATGATCTCTAAACCTTAAACCCTAAAACCCTAATCCCTAATTATACCCTAAACGTACACCCTAAACACCCTAAACACTAAACCCTAAACCCTAGACCCTAAACCCTAAACACTACACCCTAAACCCTAAACCCTAACCCTAGACCCTAAACCCTAATTAAACACTAAACCCCAAACCCCAAACCCTAAACCCTAAACCCTAATTAATTAACCTTAACCCTAACCCTAAAACCCTAGCTAGCTAATCCTAAACCCTAAACCCTAATTAAACCCTACATATATATAGGCCAACGACACTAAATTGCGCATCAAGCAGGCGACCAACTAATTAGCGCTAATAAATTAATTAACTTTGTTGAATCTTGACAAGTTCTCTCGAATGAAAACACATTTGATTAAGTTGCCTCGTAATATGTATACAATTAGTGTGCATGCGCGCATGGCATACCTTGCACATATCATTCGTGCATATATTTCAATATATATCTGAACATATTCTTGGAGATAAATATATATTTCAATCTTTCTCTCTCGATCTATATATTTATCGTTGGTGGCCAAAAAACACACTTATATATACGCATGCACTTTATGCGCAAAGGCGCGGGTGCCTCTAATAATGTGTGTGTGCACTCGATCGATGATCCCTAAACCTTAAACCCTAAAACCCTTATCCCTAATTATACCCTAAACGTACACCCTAAACACCCTAAACACTAAACCCTAAACCCTAGACCCTAAACCCTAAACACTACACCCTAAACCCTAAACCCTAACCCTAGACCCTAAACCCTAATTAAACACTAAACCCCCAAACCCCAAACCCTAAACCCTAAACCCTAGACCCTAAACCCTAATTAATTAACCTTAACCCTAACCCTAAAACCCTAGCTAGCTAATCCTAAACCCTAAACCCTAATTAAACCCTACATATATATATAGGCCAACGACACTAAATTGCGCATCAAGCGAGCGACCAACTAATTAGCGCTAATAAATTAATTAACTTTGTTGAATCTTGACAAGTTCTCTCGAATGAAAACACATTTGATTAAGTTGCCTTGTAATATATATACAATTAGTGTGCATGCGTGCATGGCATACCTTGCACATATCATTCGTGCATATATTTCAATATATATCTGAACATATTCTTGGGGATAAATATATATTTCAATCTTTCTCTCTCGATCTATATATATATCGTTGGTGGCCAAAAAACACGCTTATATATACGCATGCACTTTATGCGCAAAGGCGCGGGTGCCTCTAATAATGTGTGTGTGCACTCGATCGATGATCCCTAAACCTTAAACCCTAAAACCCTAATCCCTAATTATACCCTAAACGTACACCCTAAACACCCTAAACACTAAACCCTAAACCCTAGACCCTAAACCCTAAACACTACACCCTAAACCCTAAACCCTAAACCCTAACCCTAGACCCTAAACCCTAATTAAACACTAAACCCCAAACCCCAAACCCTAAACCCTAAACCCTAGACCCTAAACCCTAATTAATTAACCTTAACCCTAACCCTAAAACCCTAGCTAGCTAATCCTAAACCCTAAACCCTAATTAAACCCTACATACATATATATAGGCCAACGACACTAAATTGCGCATCAAGCAGGCGACCAACTAATTAGCGCTAATAAATTAATTAACTTTGTTGAATCTTGACAAGTTCTCTCGAATGAAAACACATTTGATTAAGTTGCCTCGTAATATATATACAATTAGTGTGCATGCGCGCATGGCATACCTTGCAGATATCATTCGTGCATATATTTCAATATATATCTGAACATATTCTTGCGGATAAATATATATTTCAATCTTTCTCTCTCGATCTATATATATATATATCGTTGGTGGCCAAAAAACACACTTATATATACGCATACACTTTATGCGCAAAGGCGCGGGTGCCTCTAATAATGTGTGTGTGCACTCGATCGATGATCCCTAAACCTTAAACCCTAAAACCCTAATCCCTAATTATACCCTAAACGTACACCCTAAACACCCTAAACACTAAACCCTAAACCCTAGACCCTAAACCCTAAACACTACACCCTAAACCCCAAACCCTAACCCTAGACCCTAAACCCTAATTAAACACTAAACCCCCAAACCCTAAACCCTAAACCCTAGACCCTAAACCCTAATTAATTAACCTTAACCCTAACCCTAAAACCCTAGTTAGCTAATCCTAAACCCTAAACCCTAATTAAACCCTACATATATATATAGGCCAACGACACTAAATTGCGCATCAAGCAGGCGACCAACTAATTAGCGCTAATAAATTAATTAACTTTGTTGAATCTTGACAATTTCTCTCGAATGAAAACACATTTGATTAAGTTGCCTCGTAATATATATACAATTAGTGTGCATGCGTGCATGGCATACCTTGCACATATCATTCGTGCATATATTTCAATATATATCTGAACATATTCTTGGGGATAAATATATATTTCAATCTTTCTCTCTCGATCTATATATATATCGTTGGTGGCCAAAAAACACACTTATATATACGCATGCACTTTATGCGCAAAGGCGCGGGTGCCTCTAATAATGTGTGTGCGCACTCGATCAATGATCCCTAAACCTTAAACCCTAAAATCCTAATCCCTAATTATACCCTAAACGTACACCCTAAACACCCTAAACACTAAACCCTAAACCCTAGACCCTAAACCCTAAACACTACACCCTAAACCCTAACCCTAAACCCTAATTAAACACTAAACCCCAAACCCCAAACCCTAAACCCTAAACCCTAGACCCTAAACCCTAATTAATTAACCTTAACCCTAACCCTAAAACCCTAGCTAGCTAATCCTAAACCCTAAACCCTAATTAAACCCTAAAATATATATAGACCAACGACACTAAATTGCGCATCTCAAGCAGGCGACCAACTAATTAGCGCTAATAAATTAATTAACTTTGTTGAATCTTGACAAGTTCTCTCGAATGAAAACACATTTGATTAAGTTGCCTCGTAATATATATACAATTAGTGTGCATGCGCGCATGGCATACCTTGCACATATCATTCGTGCATATATTTCAATATATATCCGAACATATTCTTGGGGATAAATATATATATTTCAATCTTTCTCTCTCGATCTATATATATATCGTTGGTGGCCAAAAAACACACTTATATATACGCATGCACTTTATGCGCAAAGGCGCGGGTGCCTCTAATAATGTGTGTGTGCACTCGATCGATGATCCCTAAACCTCAAACCCTAAAACCCTAATCCCTAATCCCTAATTATACCCTAAATGTACACCCTAAACACCCTAAACACTAAACCCTAAACCCTAGACCCTAAACCCTAAACACTACACCCTAAACCCTAAACCCTAACCCTAGACCCTAAACCCTAATTAAACACTAAACCCCAAACCCCAAACCCTAAACCCTAAACCCTAAACCCTAGACCCTAATTAATTAACCTTAACCCTAACCCTAACCCTAAAACCCTAGCTAGCTAATCCTAAACCCTAAACCCTAATTAAACCCTATATATATAGGCCAACGACACTAAATTGCGCATCAATCAGGCGACCAACTAATTAGCGCTAATAAATTAATTAACTTGTTGAATCTTGACAAGTTCTCTCGAATGAAAACACATTTGATTAAGTTGCCTCATAATATATATACAATTAGTGTGCATGCGCGCATGGCATACCTTGCACATATCATTCGTGCATATATTTCAATATATATCTGAACATATTCTTGGGGATAAATATATATATTTCAATCTTTCTCTCTCGATCTATATATATATCGTTGGTGGTCAAAAAACACACTTATATATACGCATGCTCTTTATGCGCAAAGACGCGGGTGCCTCTAATAATGTGTGTGTGCACTCGATCGATGATCCCTAAACCTTAAACCCTAAAACCCTAATCCCTAATTATACCCTAAACGTACACCCTAAACACCCTAAACACTAGACCCTAAACCCTAAACACTACACCCTAAACCCTAAACCCTAAACCCTAAACCCTAACCCTAGACCCTAAACCCTAATTAAACACTAAACCCCAAACCCTAAACCCTAAACCCTAGACCCTAAACCTTAATTAATTAACCTTAACCCTAACCCTAACCCTAAAACCCTAGCTAGCTAATCCTAAACCCTAAACCCTAATTAAACCCTACATATATATATAGGCCAACGACACTAAATTGCGCATCAAGCGGGCGACCAACTAATTAGCGCTAATAAATTAATTAACTTGTTGAATCTTGACAAGTTCTCTCGAATGAAAACACATTTGATTAAGTTGCCTCATAATATATATACAATTAGTGTGCATGCGCGCATGGCATACCTTGCACATATGATCATTCGTGCATATATTTCAATATATATCTGAACATATTCTTGGGGATAAATATATATATTTCAATCTTTCTCTCTCGATCTATATATATATCGTAGGTGGCCAAAAAACACACTTATATATACGCATGCACTTTATGCTCAAAGGCTCGGGTGCCTCTAATAATGTGTGTGTGCACTCGATTGATGGTCCCTAAACCTTAAACCCTAAAACCCTAATCCCTAATCCCTAATTATACCCTAAACGTACACCCTAAATTAACACCCTAAACACTAAACTCTAAACCCCTAGACCCTAAACCCTAAACACTACATCCTAAACCCTAAACCCTAAACCCCAACCCCAAACCCTGCTAAACCCTAAACCCTAGGCCCTAAACCCTAACTAATTAACCTTAACCCTAACCCTAAAACCCTAGCTAGCTAACCCTAAACCCTAAACCCTAATTAAACCCTACATATATATATATATATAGGCCAACGACACTTAATTAATTGCGCCTCAAGCAGGCGACCAACTAATTAGCTGTTGACTGCCAAAACCCACCGGCGGGCAGCGGCCTTGTCAACACCGTAGAGCCGGGAAGAGCCTAGAGCTGCGGCTGGCTGAGACCCCTCCGAGCGACGGCCCGCAATGCTCTTCTGGTCACACGCGGCGATGCGAAGTGCAAGGGCGTGCCACCCGACCTATACCCGGTCGGGAAGGTGATGGGGATGCCTCGCTTAGTTTCTCGCAGGGCATACATGTAAACATTAAATACGAGCCTCGATCGGCTCTCGAGTTATCTCGTGAATCGGCTCAAAGAGCCGATCCACCCATGATTCGTACGGGGTGCACGAATACTTGGTGGTCCTGCTTGATCAAGATAAAGCTAATGAGATCTACGACGATTTAGGGTTTTCACCGCATAATCGGATCATCCTACTCCAGGTTGGGCCTCGCGGCCACGCACGGTGCTCGTAAGCCGATCCTAAACAAGGCCTAAAAACCAACATGAAGTTGATCCTCGGAACATCCTGTTTAGGACTTGCGAACGCCACCCTACGTGCCACCGGATCCTCCCCCTTTGTAAGGCCTAACTATTGCGGATATTAAACTAATCCTTGTAGAACAAGGAGCAATCGTAACGGATCAGATCTACTAAATAATGATCAAGCGGGGTGCCGCCCCCACACCCGAGATAGGTGTGAGGGCGGCTAGATATGCAAGGGTTGCACTACGTAAGCATGCTTAAACGAAGAACAATGCTAACCCTAACACATCTATGATAACTACGTTGCTCGCCATCAAAAGCGCTTCAGTACGAGCAACGCATGAACAACGTGGGGCTTGTGCTGCCTAGATCGCAAGATGCGATCTAGGCAGCATGTCGCTTACCTAATAGAAACCCTCGAGACGAAGGAGTTGGCGATGCGCCGAGATTGGTTTGTTTGGGGTTGAACGTGAGTTGTTGTTTATTCCATAAACCCTAGGTACATATTTATAGTCCAGGGGACTTTCTAATGTGGGCGTGCACTAAACCGTGCACGAGTAAGTTTCTATCTCTAAACTAAGATGCGATCTAATATGTTACAGATACACGGGCAATTAAGCCCATCTTGGTATAAAAGGCCGATTCATGTATTCCTTCTATATATATTTCTCTAAGCCTATCTTGATTGCGGCCCACCTCTGACTCGGTTAAATTCTGGTGATAACACATGCCCCCCTGGTTTTGGAATTGGTAATTCCAAAATCACTCTGCTTTCCTTCGTCGGGTCATGTCGTGGCAGAACCGTCGCAGTATCCGTCACCATGATGACTTGCCTTCTCAACTTCTCCGCGTGACTTGGCAGTCTTTTTTTTCTTTTTTAGGCATCACTTCCTCGGAAACTGCTGTGGCATTGAATTTCCACTATATCCCCTTTTATTTAACCGCTATGAACAGTTCTGCTCTGCATCACCCTCGCATTAGCAGTCCAAAAGTCCTCCTGCGCCATCATGTCTTCTTCCTCCTCTGCCCCATCGGATCCTTCCAGCCAGTCCTCCATATCCCGTGAGCCGACGCCGGAGCACAACCCGGCGGCGGTCCATGCGGCCAACACCCGTCGCGCCATTGCGGCCGGGGAGGAGTCAGACCATGACTTCTCCATCTGGTCCGAGGACGACCAGTCCTCGACGGACGGGGAGAGCGACCTCCGTTTCCTCGCCGACGGGGAATCGGAGGAGGAGAGCGATGACGATCGCTTCTCCTGGGACGACTTCACCTCCTCCGAGGGGGTGGAGGAGGAGGAGGAAGAGGAGGAGGAGGACGACGACGACGACGACTCCCTCGAGGGCTACCCGCCAGCGAAGCGCCTCCGCATGTGGTGGGACGACGACAGCAACGACGACGAAGACGGGGATGAAGCCCCCGTGGAGGGCTACGGGAGTAGCGACGAGGAGCCCATCGGCAGCAGTGCCGATGAGAGCTCTGAGGATGACGATGAGGGCGATGACGGCCCGTAGATAGGACCTCTAGCATAGGGTCAGTAGTAGTAGATGGGGCAATGTATCCCCTAGTATTTCCTTCTGAGAGCAATCAGCTCTTTGATGTAAGAAATCCCGCCTATTAATGAAGAACTTTTTCCCCAATTCGATTTTGCTGATTTCCTTTTGAGCTTAATTTAGCCGATCCTCTCTTATGCTGACCTTGCCGATTCGTCCCCTTTGCCAATGCGTAATGAGCCGATCGTACCGCATCGGTCCTTTGAAATTCACCCTTCCCTTCTTCAACTGATGATTTTCTAAATCTGGTGGAAAATGCAGAATCTTCAGGAAAACCTTTGAACTTTTCCAAACAAACCCAAAAATCTCATCATTGTGAGGAAGGTCGCAGTGAAGGATCAGCCGATGGTATCCCCATCGGCTCTTTAAACAGAGTATCCACTAGGCCTGCTGCCCCCCGAGCCTTACTCGAGGCGAGAATGTCAGAGAAAATGCGCCACAGCCGATCCTTTTCCTTCTTCTGACAGCCGATAATCTTCCGTTTCAGCTGAACTAGCCCCACAGATTGGAAATCCTGGATTTGGTGGAGGCTTGATAAACATCGCACAACTAGAGTCGATGGCTACGCATCGGCTGTTTCTTGATTCTGAAGTCGATGCCTGCTGCATCGGCTGTGCTCGAAAATTTTCGAATTTTCATATATTTTTGTTTTTTTACGGCCGACCTGTGCATCGGCCCCCATATTCCAATACCCATCACCAGAAGATGAGATGCTTCCGTTGCATATCCTCGTATTTTATCTACCTGGGTGCCCCCCGAGCCGATTCTGTCAAGAGAATTGATGGTATCGGCTCGTTGGATAACATGTTGAACCCGAGCCAGAATGGTGGGTGAGGATAATTTTGGCCGATTGCTGGAATCGGCCTCCACATTGTTTGCTCAGCGAAGGTTTTGTGATGTCCCTTCATGAATTTTTTGGGGCCGATCACAAGGATCAGCCTCGCCTGATTTGCTCACTGGTTCGATCTTGCTACTCGGTCAGGCTGGATAACACCAACCCAACCTCTGACTTGATGCGCCTGCTGTCGTCCACCTTGAGTGCATCGTAAACTCGTGGAGCACTAAGCTCTGTCGGCAAGACGAGTACCATGTTTGTGCCAGCCGATGTCTCATCATCGGCTTTCCTCTGTTTAGGGCGCCACTCCATTTTTCGTGGACGACCCTCTTCATCCAGGGTTCGCTGAACCTTTGCAGCCAGATCAGGTCGTGCCTTCCTTAGCTTATGCAGGTATAACCTTTCGGCTTCCTCCAGGCCGCGCAATCGCTGAACCCTGCGCTTTTGAGAACGGCTAAGTCCGTCAGGGCACCACCTTGGCCGGTGGTACCTGTCTTCTTCTACTTCTCCCTCGTCTTCTGAATCCTCAAGATCTGCCCAACGAGGTGACTCAGCGCGTTTGCTTTGTGGCGGGAGAGGCCCTAGGCGCTCGAACACAGACACGTTGACTGCCTCCTTCTTCTTCTTGTTGCATTCTGGGCAATTGCCGATTGTGGGCAATCGGCTCATTCCCGAATCCCAGCGAGTGTCCGAAGAAGGGACAGTCCCGGTGCTCGGCGTTGTCGTCTTGCTCCCTTGATTCTTCTTTGGCACGGCGCTCGTGCTCCTCCTCATCGCGATTCTCGCCGACGATGTCTTCCGGCTTCTCTAGCCGGACGATCTCCTTCATCATCATAATTGGACCGTCGGCGTTGGTCATACCGACTCACATATTTGTTGAGGAGGTGATCGGAGAGAGGCCGTTGATATCTTATGTTCTTCACCTCTCCTCTCGTGACGTAGCGCTTGCCATCATGATGGAGCCGATCGCGTGGAGCGGCCTCCTCTCGTATCCTTGCTATGAGAGCAGCTGCCCTCATCTCCATCTTTGCCGAGTGGTTCCCGGGTCCTACCATGTTGATGCTGAACGAGGGACCTGGCTGGCAACCCTCAGGGTAGGTGACTTCCACCATGTTAACGGCGGGGAAGGGTTGGGTGTCGACCTTCATGGCGTACTGGTTGAAAATTAGATGCCCCTTCTCTATCGCCGCTTGGATGTGCTGACGCCACACCCTGCAGTCGTTGGTGGCATGGGAGAGCGAGTTGTGGAATTTGCGAGTACGGCTTTCCGTTTAGCTCTTTCGCCGTGGGGAACTTGAGACCTTCAGGAATCGTCAACTCGTTTCTCCTTGAGCAGGAGGTCGAAGATTTGTTCAGTCTTGGTCACGTCAAAATCAAATCCCCCGGGCGGCCCCGGTGGCTTTACCCATTTGCAGGACACGGGGTTCCTCCCCGAGTCCATTCAGCCACTTGCTACTTCTTGGTCTCCCGCGAGCACTTCATCTTCCTCCGTATCGACCATGACTACCGCACGCTTGAACTTGTCTTGGTACAGGTCCGGGTGGCGCTGTTCATATGCCGATAGTTTCCGAACCATGTGCGCCGGCGAGGGATAATCTGCTTGGGAGGCCATGTCCTTGAGCTGTGTTGCAAGGCCTGCTACCGCCAACTCGATCGCTTCCTTTTCGGTTATACGAACCGAATAACATCGGTTCCTAAGATTCCTGAAGCGCTGGATGTACTCTATCACCGTTTCCCCGCGCTTCGACGTAGTTGTGCTAGATCGGCAATGCTAGACTCGGAAGCTTCGAATGGTATTGCATATGGAACTGTTCTTCCAATTGCTTCCAAGACTCGGATGGAGTTTGCCGGCAAAGAGGTGTACCATCCAAAAGCCGATCCCGTGAGGGACTGTGAAAAGAGCCTCACGCGCAGCTGGTCCGACACTGAAGCCGGTCCTAGTTGAGCCAAATATCGGCCGACGTGCTCGATGGAGCTGGAGCCATCTGATCCACTAAATTTGGAGAAGTCAGGGAGCCGATATTTAGGTGGCAGCGGGATCATCTCGTAATCGTCGGGGTACGGCTTGGAATAGCCGACTGCCCTTCTTTTCGGCACCATGCCGAACTGGTCCCTCGGCATGGTACCGATCCGATCCGCTGTGCCTGGCTGTAGGAGTTGCACTCCGAAGATTCGCCGGGGTGGCGTACTTAGCCAGCCATGTTTGCTTTTCCAGCTCCGAGCCAACCTGCGGGAGCTGGGCTCGGGAGTTTCGTCGGTGTGGCGTACTTAGTTAGCCACGTCCGCTTCTCAAGCTCGTTGCCGACGTTCCTCCTGTCTTCGCCGGAGTCCCCGATGTTGTGGCCTGGTTTGTGAGTGCCCGAGCTACCACAATCCGGCACATACGTGCACGCGTATCCTTGAGGGATCTCCTTAGGCGCCTCGATCAAGAACCGGTAGTCACTAGGGTCACCACCAATCTTGTAGACGATGAATGCCGGTGTAGTCGGCACTTCAGCGAGTGCTGCCAACGCATATGGCAGCGGTGGACGGGACTGGAGTGGCAACTCTCCTTGATGAGTCCCGAGAGCTGGTCCTGACGGCGAGTACTGGTGGCTCATGATCTCCTGGATTACGCGCAGAGCGACACGCTCCAACACGTTAACCAAGTTTTCAGAGTGGCGATGTAGCGAGTGAGCCACCAAGTAATTGATCTCCTGCCGCAGTCCCCTGGTGCGTTCCTCCGACGGGGCAGAGAGATCTATCCCATCGAGTGCACCTTGAGGTGAGAATCCCTTCCATCTGATGCCATGGGAACGGGTTCTCTGAAAGGAGCCGATGTGGTCGGCTTCGAGGGTGGCCTTGATCTCGTTGTATTGTTTCTTGAGCTCGTCAGGCAGCTCCTCGTAGGTGACTGGCGTGCCGTCCGCCATCTCAGATGTAGATGGCGATGTGGTTGATGTAGACGATTGTCCCACCGGGCGTGCCAGAATGTGTTGATCGCCAAAACCCACCGGCGGGCAGCGGCCTTGTCAACACCGTAGAGCCGGGAAGAGCCTAGAGCTGCGGCTGGCTGAGACCCCTCCGAGCGACGGCCCGCAATGCTCTTCTCGGTCACACGCGGCGATGCGAAGTGCAAGGGCGTGCCACCCGACCTATACCCGGTCGGGAAGGTGATGGGGATGCCTCGCTTAGTTTCCTGCAGGGCATACATGTAAACATTAAATACGAGCCTCGATCGGCTCTCGGGTTATCTCGTGAATCGGCTCAAAGAGCCGATCCACCCATGATTCGTACGGGGTGCACGAATACTTGGTGGTCCCGCTTGATCAAGATAAAGCTAATGAGATCTACGACGATTTAGGGTTTTCACCGCATAATCGGATCATCCTACTCCAGGTTGGGCCTCGCGGCCACGCACGGTGCTCGTAAGCCGATCCTAAACAAGGCCTAAAAACCAACATGAAGTTGATCCTCGGAACATCCTGTTTAGGACTTGCGAACGCCACCCTACGTGCCACTCGGATCCTCCCCCTTTGTAAGGCCTAACTATTGCAGATATTAAACTAATCCTTGTAGAACAAGGAGCAATCGTAACGGATCAGATCTACTAAATAATGATCAAGCGGGGTGCCGCCCCCACACCTGAGATAGGTGTGAGGGCGGCTAGATATGCAAGGGTTGCACTACGTAAGCATGCTTAAACGAAGAACAATGCTAACCCTAACACATCTATGATAACTACGTTGCTCGCCATCAAAAGCGCTTCGATACGAGCAACGCATGAACAACGTGGGGCTTGTGCTGCCTAGATCGCAAGATGCGATCTAGGCAGCATGTCGCTACCTAATAGAAACCCTCGAGACGAAGGAGTTGGCGATGCGCCGAGATTGGTTTGTTTGGGGTTGAACGTGAGTTGTTGTTTATTCCATAAACCCTAGGTACATATTTATAGTCCAGGGGACTTTCTAATGTGGGCGTGCACTAAACCGTGCACGAGTAAGTTTCTATCTCTAAACTAAGATGCGATCTAATATGTTACAGATACACGGGCAATTAAGCCCATCTTGGTCTAAAAGGCCGATTCATGTATTCCTTCTATATATATTTCTCTAAGCCTATCTTGATTGCGGCCCACCTCTGACTCGGTTAAATTCTGGTGATAACATTAGCTAGCGCGCTGATAAATTAATTAACTTGAATCTTGACAAGTTCTCTCGAATGAAAACACATTTGATTAAGTTGCCTCATAATATATATACAATTAGTGTGCATGCGCGCATGGCATACGTACCTTGCACATATCATTTGTGCATATATTTCAATATATATCTGTACATATTTCTTTGGGATAAATATATATATTTCAATCTTTCTCTCTCGATCTATATATATATCGTTGGTGGCCAAAAAACACACTTATATATATATATATATATACGCATGCACTTTATGCGCAAAGGCGCGGGTGCCTCTAATAATGTGTGTGTGCACTCGATCGATGATCCCTAAACCTTAAACCCTAAAACCCTAATCCCTAATTATACCCTAAACGTACACCCTAAATTAACACCCTAAACACTAAACCCTAAACCCTAAACCTTAAATACTACACCCTAAACCCTAAACCCTAACCCTAGACCCTAAACCCTAAACACTAAACCCCAAACCCCAAACCCTAAACCCTAAACCCTAAACCCTAGACCCTAAACCCTAATTAATTAACCTTAACCCTAACCCTAACCCTAAAACCCTAGCTAGCTAATCCAAAACCCTAAACCCTAATTAAACCCTACATATATATATATATATAGGCCACCGACTTGCGCATCAAGCAAGCGACCAACTAATTAGCGCTGATAAATTAATTAACTTGAATCTTGACAAGTTCTCTCGAATGAAAACACATTTGATTAAGTTGCCTCATAATATATATATATATATATATAATTAGTGTGCATGAGCGCATGGCATACCTTGCACATATCATTCGTGCATATATTGCAATATATATCTGAACATATTCTTGGGGATAAATATATATAGTTCAATCTCTTTCTCTCTCGATCTATATATATATCGTTGGTGGCCAAAAAACACACTTATATATACGCATGCACTTTATGCGCAAAGGCGCGGGTGCCTCTCTAATAATGTGTGTGTGCACTCGATCGATGATCCCTAAATCTTAAACCCTAAAACCCTAATCCCTAATCCCTAATTATACCCTAAACATACACCCCCTAAACACCCTAAACACTAAACCCTAAAGCCCTAAACCCTAAACCCTAAACACTAAACCCTAAACCCTAAACCCTAACCCTAACCCTAACCCCTAGCTAACCCTAAACCCTAAACCCTACATATATAGGCCAACAACACTTAATTGCGCATCAAGCAGGCGACCAACTAATTAGCGCTGATAAATTAATTAACTTGATTCGTGCATATATTTCAATATATTTTTGAACATATTCTTGGGGATATATATATATATTTAAATCTCTCTGTTATCTCGATCTATATATCGTTGGTGGCCAAGAAACACACTTATATATATACGCATGCACTTTATGCGCAAAGGCGCGGGTGCCTCTAATAATGTGTGTGTGCACTCGATCGTTGATCCCTGAACCTTAAACCCTAAAACCCTAATCCCTAATCCCTAATTATACCCTAAACGTACACCCTAAACACCCTAAACACTAGACCCTAAACCCTAGACCATAAACCCTAAATGTACACCCTAAACACCCTAAACACTAAACCCTAAACCCTAGACCCTAAACCCTAGACCGTAAACCCTAACCCTAAAACCCTAGCTAGCTAACCCTAAACCCTAAACCCTAATTAAACCCTACACATATATATATAGGTCAACGACACTTAATTGCTCATCAAGTAGGCGACCAATTAACTAATTAGCGCTGATAAATTAATTAACTTGATTTTTGACAAGTTCTCGATCTCCAATGAAAACACATTTGATTAAGTTGTCTCATAATATATATAATTAGTGTGCATGTGCGCATGGCATACCTTGCATATCATTCGTGCATATATTTCAATACATGTTTGAAGATATTCTTGGGGATATATATATTTCAATCTCTCTCTCTCGATCTATATATCGTTGGTGGCCAAGAAACACACTTATATATATACACATGTACTTTAATTTATTTGCCTCACAATATATATAATAAATATGCATGCATGGCCTAACCATGTATGCTTATATATGTGTTTAATTTGGAGATTTCAATCGCTCTCTCGACGCTCTCTCGTTGGTGGCCAACAACACACACATGCACTTTGTGCGCAAAGGCATGTGCCTCTAATAATGTGTGCGCAGTCGATCGGTCTAGTTTTGATTAATCATAGCACACAAATATAGAAGTTGTATTTGAATCCACACAACCCTAATCTAAAACACATAGCCCCTAACATGGCCTAATTAACTGACCCTTCTCTCTAGCTAATTAGTGGAAATTGCACAAAATCAAAAGGGGTCCCTCACTAATTATACATATATATCTAGATTGTGATAAACTTTTGCCCCATATTTGGTGGATGGGTGCATCTTGGCATGTAAAACAATTAATGTTTGCAAATGGCGTTGTCAAAATTTATGTACAAATGATTTCTTTCCATCCAAAGTGCATAAAATGGGAGTTTTAATGAAGAAGGTACAAATAAAACAGCTCAACATGCCTCCACACCCCGATTTTCACAGGAAGTAGAGCATATTTAAAGGATAATTCCAGAGTTTTACTATTTTTCAAGCAACTTTGCTAATTTCCACCCACTCACATGACTTTATGTCGATTTAACGAAAATAGGGCGAATTTAAACTACATGGGCGGGATAGTTTGAATTGTGCGCGCGGCAAAGGGAACCGCCTATTCCACAACCTTGTGCACGGCAAATTACACACGCAACTCCATTAAACACCACCTACCGGGCGGCCCGGCCGCATGACCCCCACCCACCGCTACACAACTTATCCCCGTCCGTGCGAAGAGCTCCCCTCCCCGTCCCGTCCGTGCGAAGAAGAAGCTTCCCCTCCCCGTTGTTCTTCTCGAGATGCACCGGCGGTCAAGTTGATCCACGGTAGGGTTGCTATCTCTAGCTCAATCATGCATCGGGCAAGACGGCCTAACGATTTATATTTTCTTGATGCTGCTAAAAAAATCGTCAGTATGCTCGAACTAATTGGCACTTTATAGCTTTCCGCTCGATTTGTCCTCGATCAATTTGTTCATTTGCGTGGGCATATAGAGTCAGTTCCGCACTCGATCCGTTAATTTGCTGAAATGCCATGGCAGAGATTTGTACACGATCTGTTTGCTAAAATGTCGATGGGCATTTTTTGTTTTGTACTCGACATGATTGCTGAAATGCATAATCATGTACTAGTATAGTTTTGTACTCGATGGATATACATTTCCTACTTCGCCTTAAATTAATCACCAACCATTGTATCTCATAATTAAACAGATGGACAGAACTTGGATACCGCATGGACACTTATGTTCCCCTTCATATATAAATGGTGTTCAACCCTTTATGGGGTTTATTAGAGCTCATGAAGGTCACGACCTGGACGTGTATTGCCCGCGCTGCACATGTATGAATGGTGAGAAGAGGCCTCACCATGTAGTGGAAGATCATTTACACATATTTGGGATGGACCGCACATATGTTAGGTGGGTTTATCACATAATGATCCTTCAGCGGGAGAAGCAGATCTTGCTCACACTGTATGTGTGCTGGCATATGTAGTTAATTCTTTATATTGATGCTGCCGCTGTTTCGATCAATAGTTTGCATTGTTGTGCAAGTTCTGTACTCAAATTTAACTTGTTGCAGATGGATGGACGGGAAGGAGAGAAAATTGCTTGCTTCAAGAACCGGGTTTCAGCTCTGGGACATGTGCTGTGCCAGATGAGAAGGTAAATATGTAAAACGGCATTTGTTCAGGTTGCATCCCTTAGATGTTTGTCTAATCTGTTGATGTACTAATTGCAGAAGCATAGAGTTGAAGAGGTCTCTCGGCTTGATGGGAGATTTGAAGATGAATCTCAGCTTGATGCACCCGTGGATGGTACCGATGACGGGCCTTTCATAGACGAAGGTCCCGCACCTGAGATTATCCAGCCTACGAAGGAGGCCGTGGACCGAGTACACAGCTTTGCGTTGAAGTGGATGCACGCCCGCAGATCATCGGTGGCGTCCGGGTAGTCTCAAGACCACCCAGCCCCGATGCACCCGTGGATGGTACCGATGACGAGCCTTTCATAGACGAAGGTCCCGCACCCGAGATTATCCAGCCTACGAAGGAGGTCGTGGACCGAGTACACAGCTTTGCGTTGAAGCGGATGCACGCCCGGAGATCATCGGGGCGTCCCGGTAGTATCGTGACCACCTAGCCCCGATGCAAAATGTTGAGCTACTTTATGATTCGTACTCTTATGTTCGGTGCTGTAGTATGTACTATCTTTGTTATGATTTGTACGCCTTTGGCGCTAGAACTATAATTAAGCATTCGATGGATGATCGCGTTGCAAAATTTGACACCCACACAATCAGTTCATCGTATGAGTAGTAGCACAATTACTTCTACAGCCAGTCCTGCCAGCGCATTAATTGGTAGCATGAAACACTTTCAGGCACTCCCCTCCAATTCATATTAATTGACTCAATTTTGTCTAGATATGGATGTATCTAGATGCATTTGTTAACTAGACTAACAAACTTGAGTCAGTTAATATGAATCGGTGTAAACCGCCCAAGTCCTCCAGCAGCTAGTTTATTGACTCTGACTCCAAGCCTCTCGCGGCAAGCCATCGACGAAGCTTTGACCAGATCTTGGCCCGCTTTTTTTGCGAATAGCAAAGCTTTGACCAGTTCCTCTCGGGATACAGCACGCCGGTGAGCTTGCACGGTTTCCATGAGCACTTTCCGGCGGAACTTCCTCTATAGCCGCCTTAAGCCGCCGCTGCGAGACAGCACGCAGTGCCTCGAGGTGGACGGAACGGACGAACTCGGGATCTCAGGGCGGGGGGTCCGCCTCGTCCGGGAACGATCTCCAGCGGATTAACGAGGACATGCATGGCGGCCAGGGGATTTGGTTTTTTTTTGTTTTTGTTTGAGCTTGGGATTTGGGGTTTTTTTTGATAGGGGAGGAGGAACCGAGGAAGAGGAAGGAACAACCCGCGTGCTTGACGCGTGGCAGTGTGCTTGAATTTCGAATTTTTGTGAAATGTTTCATTTCCCCGCTACAATTCGGGGGTTTTCTTGACGCGCCAATGCGTCCCGCCGTGCAGGTTCAAGTGAATTTGGGGTGCCACACTATGGGCCCCGGTTTCAGTGAGACATGTAATGACTAGTCACATCAGTAAGTTCACTGTGTAATAAAATATGTTACCCCTCCCCTTTATGTAGCCCCCTTTGTCTCTCCCGATCGAGTGCCGACAGCCGACGGATGCAAGCCGCTAGCTCGATCCCCTCCTTTCGCCTCCACCGTCCGTGCATCCAGCTTGGAGGGGCAAGCTGCATCTAGCCCAAGCGGATTAGGTAGTACTAGTAATGCTCTTTCCTTTCTCGAGATCGGTTCTTTTTTCCTCACCTCGATATCTTGCGCATCTACTATTTCCTATTCTAGGCGAAGGGGTGTCTTTCTGGTCACCCTCGCGCTGGGAGTGATTGATGGGGGTGGGGGCGGGGGCTACCTTTGCTTGGATTGGGGTGTTCTTCCTTTATTTGTCGACATTTGCAACCTTTGTAGTTTCGCAGATCCTCAATGTATCTTTTGTCGCCTTGTACAGAAAGGAAATACCTCGGTGGTGGTGGGGGGGCAATGGAGCGTAAGGCCACCACGCATGTGGGCAGTTGGTCGAGCCTGAGCTGCGTCCCTAGCCCCGCAAAGCAGGTACTCCGTTTGCTTATCCACTCTGTCTGTCTGCATCCTCAATTTGTTCCTGTTCTGGAAGATGCTTAAAGTAGCACATGTCTTCAGCTGTTTATGCATAAAGCCTCTGTGACACCATGCTCTATATTCTCTGTATCATGTTGGTACCTCCAGGTTCCGTGCTGAGGCTATGGGGAACGAGAATAGCGCCCCACCTGCTGCAGGAGCATGGCCCGATCTACAGCACAAGAAGCGAAATGCCACTGCCGAGTCAGGCAGTGGACCGCCGAGGGGTAATTTTTTTTAACCAACTTACCATGATTTAGTCCGAATCCGATACTCCCTCGCATCCAAATTAATTGACTCAACTATCCGTAGATACGGATGTATCTAGATGTGTTTTTAGCTCTAGATACTACTACCTCCATCCCAAAGCTTAGGGATTATATTATTTTTAGAAAGTCAAACTATACCATGTTTGACTAAGCTTTTACCAAAAATCATTAACATGCAAAATACAAAATTAATATCATTAAATAGGTTGTGAAATATATTTTCCTACTGGTATCTACACAATATTATATTTGTTGATAGAATGTTCTAAAATTTTGGTCAAACTTTACTTGTTTTGATTTCTCAAAAATAAATAAGCCTTAAGCTTTGGGATGGAGGTATCTAGACAAAGCTGAGTCAACTCGGAGTAGTTTTTTTTGTCTCGTCCATAGCTAGTGTTCATGGTGCAAAAGGCTAAGAGCATCCACTATATGCATCGCCTATCTCATACAGTAATTCAATATCACCGCCGAGGTCTGCCTTTTGTTTTGCTATTCATATGCAGTACCGAAACTTTAGGGCCTTTACTCAAAAGGAAGATCAAAATCGCGGCCGATCAGCTGCCAGTATGTTGATGCCGCCCCCATCTTCTAAATGCCTCTACAAGCACAAGGCCACGCGCCCGCCGGGTGGTGATCTTTTAATGAATATGGTATATTTTCTTAATCCACAAAACATGCCTTGATATTTGTCTGTTTATTGTCGGTTTTTTCTAATGCTTGCCAAAAGTTTACAACAACAACAACAACAACCAAGCCTTTCAGTCCCAAACAAGTTGGGGTAGGCTATAGTTGAAGCCCATAAGATCTCGAAGCCAAAAGTTTAGAAACACCAAATTCGTTTGCTTACATTCATCATACAAGAATGTTCATCTACTCTCCAGCTTCCCCTAACCCAACAAAAAATGATGTTAATTACGATTTTTAGATTAAAAGAGCACCATTAGGCGCCGTTAATTACGATTTTGAGATTAAATGTCATTTGCAATTGCTAATTACAATTTTGAGGCAAATGATTAGTTTAACCTTGATCTCGTTCCGCTCTCCATTTTTCCCAACCGAAAAAATGTAACCATTCCATTCCTCCGAAATGGAACCATTCCATTCCATTCCACGCTGTTTCGTAACCGAACACACCCTTGCATTGTTGTGAACTCGTTGTCCATACACAGCCATACCCTTCCACTTACATCCAAGCACTATATGCATCAGTCTATCTCGTAGTTATTCAATATCACTGCTGAGATCTGTTCCCATTCTTATGCATGCTGAAACTGCTGCACCTTTACTCAAGTGGATGCAAATGAGGCCGATGAGGCTGCCGTGAGGACGATGGTGTCGGCACCATCATCCGAAAACCTCTACAAGCACGAGGCCATGGGCCAGCTAGGTGGTGACCTTTTAGTGAATATGGTATATTTTCTTAATCCACATACATGATTTTATTATTATCTGTTTAATTACTGTTGGCTTTGCCTAATGCTTACCAAAAGTTCAGAAACACTGTGTTTGCTTACAATCATCATACACTAATTTTTCACTTTTCAGTCTGTCTCATCCAGGATATAAACTCGTTGAGTTCCGTTGGCTTCTTTTGTAATCATTTGCATTGTTGTCAACTCGTTGTCTATGCACAACCCTATTCTTCCACTTACATCCCGCACTTTTTGCATCAGTCCATCTCATAGATTTATTAAATATCAATGATGAGTTCTGTTGCTATTCATATGCAGGATGAAGCTTCTGTGCCTCTACTCAAATGGATAAAAAATGATCCCGATGAGGTTGCTCGTGAAGATGATGGTGCCGCCACCATCTTCCGAAAACCTCCTCAAGCACAAGGCCACGGGCCACTGGGTGGTATCCTTTTTAAGCGTGTATATTTTCTTAATCCTCATACATGATTTGATTTGTCCGTTTATTGCCGGCTTTGTCTAATTATGCTTACCAATAGTTCGAAACACACACAACCCTATTCTTCCACTTACATCCAAGCACTATATGCATCGTTGTCTCATAGATTCATTTTATATATCACTCGCCGATGTTTGTTGCTCATCAATTTTCATATGCAGATCGAAACCGCTAAGCCTTCATTGGTCAAAAGGATTGCAACCGCCGCCGATGAGGCATCCGCAGAGGCTGCCACCAAGTTATCGTCAGCCCCACCTTCTGGATGCTTATATAAGCTCAAGTCCAAGGACCAGCCGGGCCGTAACCATCCAAGGGTTCGGGTATATTTTCTTAAGCCACATATACATGCCATGATTTATTTCTGATATTATCACCGGCTCGTCTCATCGCTTCTTGGAATTCGGAAACGCCAAATTAGCATGCTTATATTCATCATACACTAAATTTTGACTGTTCAGCTTTGTAACATAGTGTTATGCACTCGCTTGTCAACATTTGCATTGCTCTGAACTATGCACTTTACACAACCTAATTCTTCCACTTACATTCAGCGCTACGCACCAGTAGTACCTCCCATGTTTCCTTCACCATCCCGATGCCGAGCTTGCGGGAATATAGCGGGCCCACATGTACATACCCCGCATATAACACCTCCTATGGCTCTATCTACCTTTCTAATAACTCCTTCACAGAGTTACAGGTATGTATTCTCAGTGGTTTAGCATGAATTGGCATATAGTAAAGTCTTGTTTTTAGTCTTCCTCGCTTCTTACATTAGTATCAATTTTCACTCGCAGACCGTACCTTGTGAACTTCGTCCAATGATTAACCGGATGTGTCCGCATGAAGGGTCTTTCACTATGCATGGCAATGGCAAATTGATGAACACCTACACGGTCTATGAGGTGTATGTCTACAAGACGCAGGCCATCACATATTTGTATGGACATGATTGGAGAAAGTTTGCTTTTGACTACGGTCTGAAGAAGGGCGACGAGCCGAGGATCGAAACTCAAACGGGCGGATATACGTAATCGCTTACGAGTTGGAGACACTTCCAAATATATAATATGTAACTTTTTTGTACTCATATCCTTTGATTACCGCATTCCGAGCAGCTTGTTCTAAACCATTCCCTCTCGTTCTAGCTTGCTGGGTTTAACATGATCAAAGCTGCAGATCCCCCGATGGAACAGGAGCGGATGTCACAAAGGGCACCCACACCAAGCACCGGCACCGGATTCCCACTCTCCCGCATCGGCACCGGTTCCCGTACCAAGCACCATTTATTGCATCTACCCAAGCAGGCCCCTACATCAGCATTGGTTCCTGCAGAGGCCCCATATACTACACCCGCCCGAGCAGGCTCCCGCATCGACGACCGGTTCCTCTAGCCGCACCGTTTATCGCATCCGCCCAACAGTCTCCTCGCATCAGCACCGGTTCCTCTAGAGGCACCGTTTATTGCACCCGCCCAGCAGCCTCCCGCAACAGCACCAGCTCGTGTACCAGCCCAGGCTCCCGCACTCGCCCCAGCCTGCATCACCGAGGTCTCAGCTCATTGCCGTGGCCACCCGTGTGGTGACCGGGACGCATCCGAAGGCTATGTTCGTGAGTATATGACAAGCATAACTGCTCTTATCTTGATGTCTTCTCTGCTCAAAGTCTCACATGGTTCAGTCTTCAGTGCATTGGTGCCATTTACTAATTTTTGTTGGTATCTCTTGCTTTGAATCAGAAATTGCCTAAAAGTATCGCCAAGGATCTCAATGCTGGCCGAAGGGGCAAGATTTCCCTCGTCATGGAGAGTGAAGGTCTCACCGTGGAGGGACGGTACTCCGTCGGTCCCACGGATGGCCGCTTGGTCTGTTACTTCCGTGTGGAAAAAGTTCATTGACGGTGCCAAACTTCGCATTGGATCAAAGTTGAAGGTCAAGATCTTTCGATGCCGCTGTGACATGCCGGTCATCAAGTTTGCGGTTGTCTAGTTCTATTGTCCCATGAGCCCTTAGCAAATGCATTTGTAGTTATACTTATATAAGGTTATCTTATCTCGAACCGCTAATTAATTGTATGGGTGGTAAAACTCGGCAAGCTTTTGCTCTTAGCAAGTATGTATGTATGATCAGCTATTATGATAACTAATGTTTGTGTTCATCTTAATTTGCATTTCCGTTTTAGAAAAAAACTTAATTTCTATTTTGGATGACCTGTTAGAGAACTATCAGATTGAATCCACAACATGATTCAAATAGATTCATTACACCAAGCCACATGTCTTGACCTTGCTATACACTAGTTCCATTAATCAGTGCAAGAAGGCTTACCCGAGCTGCCTGAACCACGGCAGATTCGAATCCACCTTAGCTATCTAGCTAGAAATACAACCTTTGCGTAAAGAGGATTTGCGAGTACGGGGAGGCCGACATTGGGGACCCATGAGCCAGCAGCGTCGTCAACGTTTTAAAGGCGGCAGGAGATCGAAACAAAAAAAAAGCCAAAAATCAGTTGGTAAACAAAATCCAAGAAATGAAACTTTTACCTTTCTGAGAGGATGACATGCGGGACCCATGAGGCAGCAACATCCTCAACTATTCCAAGGCGGCAGGGGATCAAAATAAAAATAGGAAATAGCCAGAAATTAATTAGGGTAAAAAATAAATCTATCAAAGGATGACATGTGGGACCGACCTGCCAGGTGCGTCGTCATGGTTTCAAAGGGGGCAGGGGATCAAAAGAAAAAGGCAAATAACCAGAAATTAGGGGTAAAAAATAAATCCAACAAAGGAAACATTTATTGTTCATAGAGGATGACATGCGGGACCCATGAGCCAGCAGCTTCCTCAACGTTTCAAAGTCGGCATGAGATTGAAAGAAAACGGCAAGTGACCAAATATCAGGAGCCAAAAATAATCCAAGAAAAGAAATTTTATTGTACATAGAGGATGACATGCGGGTCCCATTTTGCAGCAGCGGTCTCAACATTTCCAAGGCGGCACAGACCAAAAGAAAAATGAAGTAGCCGTAAATCGGGGGTGAAAAAAATCCAAGAAAAGAAAGATTTCAATTGGGCTGCATCCGGACATCCGGGCCTTCGAACTATCCCGCCGGGCCTTTTGACTCGTACAATTTCAGCCCACTCCAAAACAGGAAAGTTCGGATTTTTCTAAAAAAAACAGGAAAGTCCTATGCTTCGCAAAAACACAAAACAAGGAGATTCAACATATAAGTTTGTTTATGTAAAAATAAAGATTTAATTTATCCGTTTGCAATAGCTCAGAGCGAAATACAATGTTTATTGTCTGCAAAATAATCAAGATATCACATGTTTCTTGTACGGGGAGGCCGACATCGAGGACCCATGAGCCAACAGCGTCGTCAACGTTTTAAAGGCGGCAGGGGATGGAAAGAAAAAATAAACCAAAAATCTGTTGGTAAAAAATACAAGAAAAGAAACATTTTCGTTCTGAGAGGATGACATGCGGGACCCATGAGGCAGCAAGCATCCTCGCCGTTTATTGTTCATAGAGGTTGACATGTGGGACCCGTGAGCCGCCAGCGCCCTGAACGTTTTAAAGGCTGCAGGAGATCGAAAGAAAAAATAAGCCAAAAATCGTTTGGTCAAAAAAATCCAAGAAAAGAAACATTTACCATTCTGAGAGGATGACATGCGGGACCCATGAGGCAGCAGCAACCTCAACGATTCCAAGGCGGCAGGGGATCAAAGGAAAAAAGGAAATATCCCGAAATTAATTAGGGGTTCAAAATAAATCCATCAAAGGAAACTTTTATTGTTCACAGAGGATGACATGTGGGACCGACCTGCCAGCTGCGTCGTCATCGTTTCAAAGGGGGCAGGAGATCAAAAGAAAAAGGCAAGTAGCCAGAAATTAGGGGTCAAAAATAACTCCAAGAAAGGATACTTTTATTGTTCGTAGAGGATGACATGCGGGACCCATGAGCCAACAGCTTACTCAACGTTTCAAAGGCGGCATGAGATCGAAAGAAAAAGGCAAGTGACAAAATATCAGGAGCCAAAGATAATCCAAGAAAAAAACTTTATTGTACATAGAGGATGACATGCGGGTCCCAGTTAGCAGCAGCGGTCTCAACGTTCCAAATGCGGCTTGAGATCAAAAGAAAAATAAAGTTGATTTTACATAGAGGATGACATGCGGGTCCCATGAGTCAGCAGCTTACTCAACGTTTCCAAGGCGGCAGGGGATCAAAAGAAAAAGGAAATAGCCAAAAATCAGAGGGTGAAAAAAAACCCAAGAAAATAAACTTTTATAGCACATAGAGGATGACATGCGGGTCCCATGAGCCAGCAGGTTCCTCAACGTTTCAAACGTGGCATGAGATCGAAAGAAAAAGGCAAGTGACCAAATATCAGGAGCCAAAAATAATTCAAGAAAAGAAACTTTAGTGTACATAGAGGATGACATGCGGGTCCCATTTAGCAGCAGCGGTATCACCGTTTGAGAAGCGGCAGGGGATCGAAAGAAAAAGGCAAGTGACCAAATATGAGGTGCCAAAAAGAATCCAAGAAAAGAAAATTTTGTAGTACATAGAGGATGACATGCGGGTCCCATGAGCCTGCAGGGTCCTCAACGTGGCATGAGATCGAAAGAAAAATGCAAGTGACCAAATATCAGGAGCCAAAAATAATTCAAGAAAAGAAACTTGATTGTACATAGAGGATGACATGCGGGTCCCATTTAGCAAGCAGCGGTATCACCGTTTGAGAGGCTGCACGGGATCGAAAGAAAAAGGCAAGTGACCAAATATGAGGTTCCAAAAAAATCCTAGAAAAGAAAGTTTTATAGTACATAGAGGATGACATGCGGGTCCCATTTAGAAGCAGCGGTCTCACCGTTTGAGAGGCGGCAGGGGATCGAAAGAAAAAGGTAAGTGACCAAATATGAGGTGCCAAAAAAAATCCAAGAAAAGAAAGTTTTATAGTACATAGAGAATGACATGCGGGTCCCATTTAGCAGCAGCGGTATCACCGTTTGAGAGGCGGCAGGGGATCGAAAGAAAAAGGCAAGTGACCAAATTTGAGGTGCAAAAAAAACTCCAAGAAAAGAAAGTTGATTGCTCATAGAGGATGACATGCGGGTCCCAATTAGCAGCAGCGGTGTCAACGTTTCCAAGGCGGCAAGGGATCAAAAGAAAAAGGAAGTAGCCGTAAATCGTGGGGTCAAAAAAATCCAAGAATAGAAAGAATTTTGGTTCATAGAGGATGACATGCGGGACCCATGATCCCGCATCGTAAACGGCTCGATCGGAGAGCGTTGAACGAGATGGCGCGATCGAGAAAAAAACAATGCCGCAGAGGCTGCCATCTGGGCCCTACATCCCTCGGTGGTGCGGATTTGCGTTGACTCGGCCGGCGAACCCGAGAATTCGAGATGCACCACGTCCCGGGCCACCATACGCAACGTTTTGGCCGTTTTCGTCGAGCTAGGTGGCCTCAAAAACGAGAAAAAAAAACGTTTTGACATGCACAACGGACAGACCCAAAATCGTCGGCCATGGTACACCAGCAACCACGGCGTGACTTCAACTTCGTCGGCCATGGCAACTTTTCTTGTAGTGCATGCTGAACATTTGAGGTTAGTGTTGCAAACATTAAGAGAACATCAACTCTATGGCAAATTCAGCAAGTGTGAATTTTGGCTAGATCAAGTGGAATTTCTTGGTCATGTCATTAGCAAAGATGGAATAGATGTTAACCCGAGCAAGGTAGCAGCAGTTTTAGAATGGGAAGCACCCAAGACTGTCAAGGAAATCCGAGGATTCCTAGGAATGGGAGGATACTATCGGAGATTCATTGAAGGATTCTCCAAAATAGCAGGACCAATGACGAAGCTGTTAAGGAAGAACACACCATTCGTGTGGTCAGAGCAGTGTGAGAAGAGTTTTTAAACTCTGAAGGAGAAACTCACCACAGCACCGGTGTTAGCAGTTCCTGAAATTGGCAAAGATTACACCGTGTACTGCGACGCATCCAAGCATGGATTGGGTTGCGTACTCATGCAAGATCGGAAAGTAATATCTTATGGATCGAGGCAACTTAGACCTCATGAAGTGAACTATCCAACACATGACTTGGAATTAGCAGCAGTTGTATTTGCACTCAAAACTTGGAGGCATTTTCTCTATGGAGCCAAGTGTGAGCTCTATACGGATCACAAGAGTCTCAAGTATTTCTTCACTCAGAAGGAACTCAATATGAGGCAGAAAAGATGGCTTGAACTGATCAAGGATTATGATTTGACCATCAATTATACTCCAGGATAGGCGAATGTGGTAGCAGATGCCTTGAGTAGGAAGAGCACCGGCGGAGTGGAACAAGAGTTATCACCGGAGTTGAAGAAGGAAATAAGTCAAGCCCAGATACAACTTTGGGAGAAAGAAGCTCATGAAGGACTATCGGCTTTACAAGTAGCCGATGAGCTAAATGTCAACCTGAAGAATGAGATAATGATGGGTCAGTTGGACGATCCATTCATCATGGAGGAGATGAGAAGGATAGATGAAGGAAGACCATCAAAATTTCACCGAGGAGAATCAGGATCACTATGGTTTCAGAAGAGGATTTGCGTTCCGGATATTGCTGAAATCAAGGAAGTAATACTCCGGGAAGCCCATCAAACACCATACTCCATTCATCCGGGAAGTATGAAGATGTACATGGATCTAAAGGAGCTATTCTGGTGGAACAACATGAAGAGAGAGATAGCACAATATGTGGCGGAATGCCATACCTGCCAAAGGGTGAAGGCTGAACACCAGAGTCCGGCAGGTAAGTTACAACCTTTACCCATTCCAGAATGGAAATGGGAGGAGATAGGAATGGATTTCATCACCGGACTACCCATGACAAATAAAAAGAAGGACATGATATGGGTAATTGTGGACCGGTTGACAAAAAGCGCACACTTTTTAGCGGTAAACCAGCAGGATAAAGGAGAGAAACTCATAGATCTTTACATCAAAGAGATCGTGAGTAAACATGGAGTGCCCAAGAAGATCGTGTCGGATCGAGGATCCGTGTTCACGTCAGCATTTTGGAAGCAATTACATGAAGCTTTAGGATCGAAGTTGGACTATAGTACCGCCTATCATCCTCAGACAGGTGGACAAACGGAGAGAACTAATCAAATCCTAGAGGATATGCTTAGGGCTTGTGCCCTAGACTTCGGAGGATCATGGGAGGAGCACTTGCCACTAGCAGAGTTTTCATACAACAATAGCTATCAAAGCAGCATCAAGATGGCACCGTTCGAAGCTTTGTATGGAAGGAAGTGTAGATCACCCATATGCTGGTATGAAGCTGGAGCAAGCAAGGAGTTTAATCCTGATTATGTCAAGGAAAAGCAACAAATCATTGACATCATAAGAGATAGGTTGAAGATAGCCCAAAGCCGACAAAGGAGTTACGCAGATCAGAAGAGAAGAACATGGGAGCCACAAGTTGGAGACATGGTATATCTCAAGGTGAGCCCGATGAAAGGACTTCAGAGATTTGAAGTAAAGGGAAAGTTGAGCCCTAGGTACATCGGACCTTTCAAGATTCTGAGTCAAAACCGAGGGTTAGCCTTTGAATTGGAACTACCAGGAAGGTTATCTCAGGTTCACAATGTATTCCATGTGTCGCAACTCAGAAAGTGTTTGAAGACCCCAGATGAGCCAGTATCACATGAAGAGCTCGAGCTACAACCAGATTTGACCTACATCGAGAAGCCAGCGAAGATTCTCGAGGAGAACTGGAAACAACTCAGGAATCGAGCCATAAAATACTGCAAGATACAATGGAAGCATCATCCCGAGAGGGAAGCCACCTGGGAAAAGGAGGAAGACCTGAGGAAAACATACCCCGAACTCTTCAGGTATTACAACCACAACTTCGGGACGAAGTTTTCTTTAAGGGGGAAAGGCTGTAATGTCCCAGATTTGGAGACGATCGAGGGGTAGATTTTAGAAAGGGATGTGCATTGCATTGTAAATTCCGGGGAAATTTCGCGTTTTTAAAACAAAACTGCATCAAAGGGGGACAGGTTTCTCTCTCGACATCCTACAGGGTTAGGGTTTCGAGAGTGCGATGAACTTGTTCTTCCTTAATTAGATTAGGGTTTTGAGAAGAGAGAAGAGAAGATGCATCACAATCTTAAGTTGCATGATTGAATTCAAAATTAAGTGGTATGATTGAATTCAAACCAAACTTGAATTTGAATTTCAAATTCAAACATCAAATGGTTATCACATAATTCAAACTTGAGATGATTTATTAAACAATTATCATTAATCAAGAATATGAATAATAAAACACTTAGACAAAGCTCATTAAGGAAAACTTGAGCTTTATTGATTATCACACATAATACAATGTCATTTACAATATCGAGAATAGTAATATGAATTATTACAACACATTACACAAATTGGGAAAAATAGAAAATGAAAATAAAAGAAAAGTACAAGTTTGATTCTGTCCTAAATACTACAACGTGAATATCATCTGATCTTGGACTTGATGATCTTCATGTTCATCCTGATCAACTTCTTGATCCCTGCACACAAGCAAAACAAGAAGAGCATTAAGCCAAGTGGCAATGCCACTTGGCAGATTAGCAAAAATAATGAATCCGGAATGGATATGAACAAGTCCGCCGAGCTGATCCACCAAGTCCCAAGCCCAAGTGCACAAGCACCAAGCTACACACACACACAGCCTGCTCACAAGGCCGTGTGCATGCAAGCACACATACACAGCACCGTGAGGAGTCACCAAATTGGTGCCAGGCAAGCTGTCGACCAGAGGAGCCAACCAGGGTTCATATAAAACCTTTTCACAGCCTGAAACCCTAGCAGCTCATCGGCAGAATCTCCAAAGGGTAAGAACACCAAGAACAGCAAGAACAGGAAGAACAGACTAGAGCTGTTCAACCTGTCTAAATCCCCACAGATTCAAATCAAGCTTCACAAGCTCACCAGGAGGAGCAGGACAAGCACCAGTTCATCACTGGAGTAAATCAACCCAAACAGAAGCTATCCTCTACACCAACAACCAATTACTAGGAGCTGGAGAGAGGTATACCACAAATCATGAGCAAGCAGGGTTTTGCTCATACACATCCATCTTCTGCATAAGTCACAGAAAGCAAAGTGGGTAGATACCCTATTTTGTGTCATCATCTGGCTACTAAGCCATATGGTGCAAGCAAAGTTAGTAAAGGCCATTAGGAAATCATCTTATGGGAACAGCAGCTATGAAAATTAATGCATAACTGTAGAAATCCAGCAAGAGATGAAGACACAGCTAGCCTAGCCACATACTTAGCACCTATAGCTACTGATGCCATCAGACAGATAGACACTCTGTGTCTATCCAAATTTGTCAACACCAAAGTCCACTGGGAATCCATCAAGGGATTAGCCAGTGAGCATCTATTCCCCACAGAAAGCCAATATAGGTGGGAGCTACCCTAACAGCAAAGAATTTCTGTCAGGGCCACCTCAACCACTATAACAAATCCCACAGATAAGCTAAGCACATATATCATTACCCAGAAGGGTTCAAATGAAGCTAGGGTTCCCAATATCTTATTGGCATTCCTCTAGCTCTACTAAATCAACTCATATGATCATCACTGCAAGGCAGTTCACCTCATTTATCTATTTAAACAATCAAAACTATATAGATAAATGAAACAGAGAGGTACACCATGCACCATGTCTTGCAGATGATCCAATGGATCTTTGCAGATAAACACAGGCAATGAACAAGCATGCAAGCAACAAGCAAGTGGTGATCAATTGATCACCAGAGCTTGCTAGAGCCTACCAAAGCATGCTAGAATCAATTACTAGCATCACACAGTACTTGTATGAGTTAACAGCCACAATTAAGCAAAAGATGCTTCACAGATAATCAATTAATAACCTTATGATTGTATCCAGAAGCACATCAAAGGCTTGATGAACCACTGGATCTTGCTAAACAAATAAAGCACATATCACTATTCACTGAATCATACAGTTAAGCCAACATCAATGCTCAATTGAGCATGCTCATGAATTTGAGCACAAGGAACAGCACACCATTGCTCTGGCACTTGCAAATTTGCAAGTAATACACACAGAACTCAAGCCAGAGCAGCATACATGAATACACTTGATATCTGGCAAGCTTATTAACAAGAACAGAGGCACAGAGATAGAGCTAGACAAGGAATGCAATCATAGCCAGCACTAAAACTAGAAATCCTTGCACAGAGGCATGGCAGGGCTGCACACAGCAGTAACATAAGCTTGGCATGGTCCTGGCAGCAATGGCCAAGATCATCAGATACAGCAGCAGCTCATGAACAGGCAAGCAAGGCACAGCAGCAGAGCATGAGCACGGCAGGCCTCTCCACGAGGAGGAGAAGCCGTGACCAGAGCTAAGGGAGGAGGAAGAAGAACAGGCACAAGAGAGAGAGGGAAAGGTGGCGAACGTACCCGGGGTCGAGCAGGCAGACACAACCATGGCGGCCACGGCGGCGCCAGGCCAAGCCAAGCCATGGCGGCGCCACAGCACCACCCACACCACGGCAGCGCAGCCACGGCGGCGCCATCACGCCAGGAGCTCGGGGAGCAGCGAGATCACGCGGATCCCGTAACCCTAGCCATGGCGAAGGGGGTCGAGGACGAGCGGGAGCAGCGTCTGCTCCAGATCGACGCGGATGGAAAGGATCGCCGTCACATGGCGGTTCGATTGCGCCCCATGGCGAGGGCCATGGCGGCCGGAGACCGCCGAAATCAACCGGCGACGGCGAGGGCGACGCAGGTCGCCAGAGAGAAAGGGGATTAGGGTTTCGTCGAGGCGGCGCGAGGTGGGGAGTGAGTGAGCGACCGCTCGGGTCGGTTGGACCCGAGCTGGTCTAACCCAACCCGCTGGGTCGCACTGACATGTGGGCCCAGGGGCAAATGTGCCATTTCATAATTCCTTAAAATGCTGAATCTTTGAAAATACATAATAAATGTATAATACCTCTAAAAAAATAATTAAAAATATGAAAACCACTCAGTATAAAAAACTCTATCATAATAAAATATGAAATAGAATTTTTGAAGACAAATAAGAATAAGTCTTAATTTGATGATTTAAATAATCATTTAAATCACACATATTATTTTCAATAATGAAAATAAGTCCATAAATGTCTTTGGATTTTAAAAACACCTTGACAATATTTCAAGGTTGTATATTACCTAGATAGAGTATCTCCAAATCAATCTTAGTATTAACCTCTTACATGAAATAATAATATCATCGGAAGGGGGGAACAAACCCTAAAACTGGAACCATGCATAATTGCTTCTTTAACCATTGCCCTTATCGTACAATGATGCTATTTTTTAGAACCAGAGGACAAGGGTCAGTCCACACCATCCAACTACAAAACTTTGCAGTGTTCAGGCAAGTTCATCACTTGCTCATGTCATTTGAGTATCTTTATCAAATTACTTGCAAAGTACTATGATTATCACTATTGCATAAAAACCAAAACCACTGTTTTCATAACTATGAATATGACTATGTGGTTGGCAGTGGAACCATGGATTGTGTGGATATGGTGGAGGTTCCATTGCAAGGGTTTATATCCATCTAGGATTAAACAACAAATGTCGTCCAGTGATTCTTGTGCCGTAATACCCGTGTTAACCATAAGATCCGGAGTGGGACGGAGTAGTCAAAAGTGTTTCCACCTCTCGTTCATCAACGGATGCGCTTTACCGTAGACACTTGTATCCGTCAGGGCAAGCGGTTGGCTGGGGAAGCCTTAAGTCCCCACGGCATAGTCCGTAGACACTTGTCGCTCGAAGAACAAGCGGTTGGCTGGGGAAGCCTTAAGTCCCCACGGTATTGCGGTCTATGATGGGTTGCAGCTACCGGCGAAGGAGTTTGGTTAATGAGTCCCAAACTGTTGTCGTGGTCGGGGTCCACCCGTGATTGGGAATAATGGGACCGGCGTGGACCCAGGGTCGGGGCATGCAACAAAGGGTGGGTGTTCGAGGTAGCGGAGGAACATGATTGGCTAGACCTTATACCGGGCCTCACACCATAGGAAGTGTGAATGGGAAAGCTTCCCGGTTGGCACCAAGATTAAGATCTCTTATGGGTAAAGCAACACACCTCTGCAGAGTGTAAAGAACCGTGACCTGTCACTCCCTGTTCCGGGATATGGAACTACGAACGCGGCCGGAAAGGAGCTCCATGAAGTTCTAGTAAACCGGTGAAGGCTGACGGACATAGCTCTTTAAAATAAAAGCAATCTCTTGAAGAAATGTTTATCAAAACCTGCATTGATACTAGACTTTCTGGTCTAATATCGTAGCTAGTGCATTAAACACCTCTTATCTATAATGAACTTGTTGAGTACGCTCGTACTCATCCCACTCTTAAATCCCTTGCTTAGATTGTCCGAATCGTCTGGAGGAGGACTACGACAACCATGAAGGAGCCGAGATCATCGGCTATGAAGAACCAGACCTCTCTGGAGGTATTGAAGGCGTAGACTACCTCATAGTCTACGGAACCGGGGAGGCTTCCGGAGGAGATCAAACCTAGAAGCACCGAGTAGTAGTAGTAGCCGAGCAGTGTGAACTCTTAGTATTTAGCTGCTCGAGGTAATAAATGTATAACCTAGTGAAACTTCTATATTGTAAGTTAAGTTGGGTTCGCCTCGAACCCAGGAGTATCCCTCTTAGGACCCAAGAGGAGCTCGGAGACAATATGTGTTTTATGCTTGTAATAATAAATGAATGAGTTATGGACCTGCTATATTTTGTTGTACTACTCTGAGGGATGTAATATTTGCGGAATGGTACTTCGTGAATGTTATATCAACGACTGGCATACTACAACATGCAGTGGTATGCAGGGCCACCACAGTTTTCCAGCGGATTTACGGGTTCGGGCCGAAACGCGCGTCGATCAGAGCCCGAAACATGGGTCGGTCCGAATCGGAAGTTTAGAGGCCCGAGAAACTCCCCACACGGCCCCTATTAAAAGGGTTCGCGGAGGGGAGTTCGGTTCGGAAACCCTACTCCCCTCCCGCCGCTCCTCTCCCGCCGCCGCAGCCTGCATCCGCTCCGACGAGCAATCCCGGGCCCTCTGACGCCGCTCTGCCGCTAGGCCACCACTCCGCCGTCCGAAATGACGAGTGCAAGACGCGTGGGTAGGGGGGAGTGGCCGATCCGGCGGCGGAAGGTCAAGTCGGCGTCCGTCGGGCGTACGGGCGGAGCCGGAGCGCGCCAGGCGGTCGCGCTCCAACGGCGCATGGAAGTGTGCCGGCCGCAAGTGGCCGGAGCTAATGCCGCGCCTTCAAGCGCGCGCGGAGGCGGGTACGGCTGCGGAGGGGGAAGCAGAGGCGCCCCCCGCTGCCAGCGCGTGCAGCCCGCCGCTGCCGCCGTTGCTCCTGCGCGGCGACGATGATGACGACGCCGACGGACCGCCTCTCCTCAGCGGGAGCACCTCCGAGGCGGTGGCCATCGAGGTGGCGGCGCTCGTCGTCGCCTAGCAACCGCCGGCGACCATAAAACCCTCCGCCGACGCCCCGGTGACAGTATAGTCTCCGCGTACCTAAATTTCTAGTCTAATTAGGTCCGTAGTACGTAGTGTAGGTCCAATGCGGATGTATTTTGCCACTATTATTGTAAATTATGAACGAATTAAGCTTGATCGGATGAAATCGACTGCAATCGCGAGTATTGATTTCCTGCGACGTTTGATTTTCGCAAGTTTGGTTTGCGTTTTCGGTTTCTGTTCTGCGCCGTGCCTAAATGCGCTCGCAATTCCTTTTTCGGGAGACTGAACTCAGTTTATTCGGTTCCGATAAATAGAGGCTCGGTTGGAATGCTCTTACATGTTGCTTTGCAGGACCACTTGCATCGCAGAGCGGAGACATATCATGACTAACCATTAGATCTTAAGATGCATAAGATTTGTTTTGACAGATCAAGGTTTTGTGACGGAGTAGCTTTCACCTGTTTTGACAGATCAAGGTTTTGTGACCGAGTAGCTTTCACCGAACTTTTGAGGAGATTTTGTAATCAAGGTACTACAGGCAGAAGTACAGAACATTCTCGCACCAAAACAGGACTAGAGTTGACAGGCTGAACCCAAAATATAACTCAACTCAGAGTCAAGAAACAGAGTACTACTTCGCAAGATCCATATCCATTTTATACAGTTACTACTTGCTGCTACTCTTCTCGGTTTCCCTTTTGCATATGACAATCTCTTCTGCAGGAACAGTGTTGTTGCCGATGGTTTGAGACAGGGTGTAGGTAAGGAAGAGTTCTAAGTTTGCCCAGATATCAGAGGTTCAAATAGGTTCGGGACAATTCTCACATGGTCATTATGGCCGTATCATGAACACTGTAAAATCATATCATGTCCTAACATGCAAAGGTAAAATATATATAGTACTCCCTCCGTCCTAAATTAAGTGACTTTAATTTAGGACGGAGGAAGTATAAGAAATGAATTCAGGTATCAAGTTTGCGGATATCACTAGCAGCCATTTATAGTTGGACCGACATTTTCTGGAGCTGACATAGTTTTAGGACACCAGCTAATGTCATTAAAGCTCAACCGGAAGTGCTATTATCGTCTCTGAATGGCTTTCAAAACTTAAGTACATATGAAGATTGCCTAGTCGCTTAGTACATGTGAATAAACTCTAACTTTGCAAAACATCTAGGTTACTGAAGACACCATGTTGGAACGGAGCATGCTGCTGCTTGGAGATGGTATGGAGCATTTTACAAAACCTTGCAAGTTTAGTGTACACAGGTGCTCTCAGAGCCATCTCCTAAACAGTTTTATTGGATCACATGCATGGTCCCAAAAATTAGAGAAATACAAGCAAAATAATAGACCATTATATTACACTCATCTAGGCCAAACAGATCCATAGAGCTTGTATAACTGGCCAATAGTAGTACATGCTTCTTGAATTTATCTTTTCAGGCAATTTAACTTACAGAACCTGGTATGTATATCCTACAAAAATATAAAGTCTCTCTTTATTTGAAAGGTGGTTTGGTTCACTGCAGAATCAGGAAGTTTTCAAATTTGATAGGTAACTCAAGCTAAATGTAGCTTGGCGATGAATTAAAATGACAATCAGCAGCTCCTTTAACAAGTTAGAACCCAGAACAGGACTGGATAAGCCTCACTGATGACAGGCAAGCCACTTCTTCCTTCAGGGACTGCATCATCAGACAACCGATTAACACAAAATCGGATCATCATGCACTGGCACAAAACTGGATACTGGAATTCCTGGAAGCTTTCCTGAACTTCAACACCCTGCGCCTGAACTTGGCCTGCTCAAGGCCATCCATTGAAGGCACAATTGTCATCGTCTCCAACACCTTCACATTCTTGAGCAGAAGCTTAACTAGCTCCAATCCACTCTTCTCTCATCGTGTACTCGGTCCTAACTGCCCTGAGATTCCTCACAATCACCCCTCAAGCACCTATGACATCTGTTGCCACTGGTTTCAGTATTACAGATAATTCAAGACAGTGTAGGTAGGAAGAGTTATAAGTCTGCAGAGAGCCAGAGATGTCAGTGATGCAAATCGGTTCGGGACGATTCTCACATGGCCTTTTCATGAACACTGAACAACCATATCACGTAGCAGGAAAAGGTGAAAATATACAAGAAATCAATTCCGGTATCAAGTCTGACATATTTCACAACCAGCAGACCGACATTTCTCGAGCTGATATAGTTTTGGGGACACCAGCTAATGTCATCAAAGCTCAATCCGAAGTTCTCTTATCACTACTGAATGTCTTTCAACACCCAAGTACATATGAATAATTGGCTTAGTACAAATTAACTTTGCGAAACATCTACGTTACTAAAGGCCCCCACGTTGGTACAGAACATACCGCTGGTTGGACGTGGTATGGAGCATCTTACAAAACCTTGCAAGTTTGTATACATCGCCACATCGGTGGCTCTCAGAGCTATCTACTGAACATTTTTATTGGATTACATGGTCCCAATAATAAGACAATTACATAATGCTCATCTAGGTCAAACATAGCCAAAATATCCATAGAGTTTGTATAATTGGCTAGTAGCAGTACATGTTCCTTCGTATTTAACTTTACACGCAATTTAGCTCATAGAACTTTCTATGTGTATCCTACAAACATAAAGTTCTACTAATGTGAAAGATGGTTTGGTTCATGAAAGAATCAGGAATTTTTCGAACTTAATAGGGGACTCAAGCTAAATGTAGCTCAGCGATGAATTAAGATGACAATCAGCAGCTCCATACGAAGTTCAGGACAGGACCGGAGGAGCCTCACTGATGACAGCCAAAGCCACATCTTCCTTTAAGGACTGCATCATCGGGCTTTCACCGATCAACACACAATCGAATCATCACGCGCTGGCACAAAACTGGATGCTGGCATTCCTGGAAGCTTTCCTGAACTTCAACACCCTGCGCCTGAACATTGCCTGCTCGAGGCCATCCATGGAAGGCACAATTGTCATCGTCTCCAGCACCTGCGCGTTCTTGAGCAGAAGCTTAACCAGCTCCAGTCCACTCTTGCTCTCATCGATGTACTCCATCCTAATTGCCCTGAGATTCCTCACAGTCACCCCTCTGCCACATACAACATCATACTGAACCTCATCGCCGCTGCACCGTCTCTGCTTGGACTGCGATGGCTGCGACAACAAGCAATCACATCATTGGCATTAGAGATCATTGTATTGCAGCAGAGTTACCAGAGCAGTGAAAGAAGTGAAGGATGTACATCTCACCACGACAGACACAGAAAGCTCTTTTACGTTGGGGCAGCTCGTAAGGAGTGGAGCAATGGATAAAGCACCTTCTTCCCTCCTCTCTATTATGCACGCCAACCGTGTCACCTTGTCCAGCCGCACCTTCGACCAATCCCCAGGTCGTGCAAATTGCTTCAAGTTATTCACAGCCCAAAAATTAGACTCCTGAAACATACAGTATATTTCTTCAGAAGATGAAGTGATATACCTCAATGCACCATGGCGAGAGCACTAGGCTCCGCGCGTTTCCGACCAAGGGGAGGAGCTCTCTGAGATTAGGCCCCTGGAGCTTAACCTGTGGCTTCTCGGTGGCCAGAACGACTTCGTCGAGAGAATAAGCGTCAGTAACGATGTGCCTGCTTGCCATCGCACCCGAGTAGCGGAGAGTACGCAATGAGGGCATCTCAGCAATGCCGACACACGACTGCTGGTCCCAGGAGCAGTTGGCGATGTCGAGCGAGCGAAGCCGCGGCGCGCCCGCCAGCCGGAGCGCGCCGATGTGGCATTGCTCGAGGGTCAGGGAGGCGAGCAGCGTGCATTGCGAGAAGAGGTCGTGGAAGAAGTCGTCGCGGCCAGGGAGGTGGACGGAGGCGAGGCGGAGGCGGGAGAGGCGGGTTAGACGGCCGAGGGGAGGGAGCGGGAGGGCGTAGCGGTCGAGGCGGAGGGTGAGGGACGTGAGGCCCGCGCAGGCGAGGAGGGAGGGCGGGAGCACGGCGAGGCGGGAGCGCGGGAGGTGGAGGTCTAGGTGGCTGACGCCGCGGGCCGCGGCGGCGGCGAGCCAGGCGGCGAGGTGGGCGGCGGCGGAGGCGGCGAAGAGCTGGTCGAAGAAGCCGTCGAGCGCGAGGCGGAGGCGGCGGAGCGGGTGGTGGTGTGGGGGTGGGGGTGCGAGCGCGGCGGTGGCGGCGGCGGCGAAGGCTGTTCGGCGGCGCGGTGCGGCCGGGAAGGCCGCGGGGAAGTCGAGGTCCAGCGATGGTGCCGCGGCCAGCGCGCCGCGCCACCGGCGGGAGATGGAGGAGGCGGAGATGGCGGAGCGGAACGGCAGCTTGGAGACGATCAGCCCCAGCACCGCGTCCGGGAACCCCTCGAACGGGTCGGCGGCGGCGCGATCGGCGGCGTGGTGGTAGTCCTCGCGGGCGCCGGCGTGGGCGTTCGCGTAGGTGAGCCCCGCCGCGTGGTTGGGTATCAGGTGCTTGGTGCGCATGGCGGCGCCCTTCCGCCGCCGGCCGCGATTCGGGAGAGGTTTTTCTCGGAAACGAAGGCGGCGGCGTAAACGGTGGGATCGAGGCGGCCTACAGGGTGGTTTTAATGGCCGTGTCGTCCGCGGGTGCGAGCCGTGAGGCGGCGCACAAGGCCGCCGTCACGGCCGGCGTGCCGTGGAGGCGAGCGCGATTCGAATGGCCGGCTGGCGTGGCGTGGCGTGGTGGCCGTGGACGCGACGATCGAAGAAATCGCCAAAATCCGGTGGGGTTTCCGGCTCGGTTTCCGCGTGGGGGGTTTTCGCTCTATCCAGTTCGAGCTCGACGCGTCCGGGGAAGGCGGGGTGTGCGGGACGTGGAGGCGTGTGGTGCGGGTTTTCCCCGTGCGTGCCCCGGGTTTGGACGTGGTTTTGGGTTCGGTTTTCCGCCTGGATCACGAACCGACCTTTGTTGTTGGGCTAGTTTGAAATCCTAGCAATTCGAATGCTGGGTTCAGACCTCGGATTCTTTTTCTTTTGAGAGAGAAGACCTTGGATTTCTTTACAGCTCTCTCTGGGTAGGTGCTCGTTATTTACTTGTAGCAGTTGGCACAGAAGACAGGCAAATCGTGGAGTCAATTCTGCCGCAGAGAGTAGAGAGCGCGCCTTCTTTATTACCGCTCAAGTTACTCGGCCTTCAATTCCTCTCCTTTCAGTTTCTTTCCTCCCCTCATTCCGTTTTTCTTTTAACAAGTTCAGCAGTAGAGCTAACATGTTAGCTATAAACTGTATTTGGATTTAGTTATTCGATTAGTTTGAAAATCCTAGCAATTCAATTATTCAAATGATAGAGTTATGGGCCAATTCAGGCTAATGGGCCAATTCAGGGCAGTTATTGAGGACCTCGAGCTGATTGACTATCCTCTCATTGGTAAAAGGTTTACTTGGTCCAGTGACAAAGAGAATCCCACCATGACCCGCATTGATAGAGTTATGGTCTCCAAGGAGTGGGACCTGCGTTTCCCACAATATCAGCTGACTCCGGCCTCCTCTAATGTCTCTGACCACTGCCCCTTGGTGCTCAGTAAAATGCAGAGAAGGCATTTCTCTGGTTTCAGGTTTGAGGCCCATTGGTTACTTCGTCATGATTTCGATGAGGTGGTGTAGAAGGCTTGGGAGAAGCCAGTTAAGTCGAGAGATGCTATTAGAGTGCTGCATATATATCAAGCTCAGCATAACGGCTAAGGCATTAAGGAAATGGAGCACGGAAAATGTTAGGTGGGCAAAGCTTGTTTCGTCCATTGCCGACGAGGTCATATTCAGTTTGGATGTGGCTCAGGAGGACATAGCACTTATGGCTGAAGAAAGGGAACTCAGATCCTTGTTGAAGCATAAGTTGATGGGAGTGGCGGCTGTTGATAGAATTAAATGGCGTCAACGTTCCAGGATAACCTGGATAAGAAAGGGGGGTGCCAACACTAAGCTGTTCCACTTAAGGGCCAATGGCCGGAGAAGGAAGAACCACATCCCCAGTCTTACAAAGGAGAACGGGTCCTCGGTCTTTGGACATGAGGAAAAGACGGATGTGTTGTGGCAGCACTATAAGAAGCTCTTGGGCACTAATGTTCCGGCCCTGGTGGATCTAAATTGGGAGGCTCTTGAAGTGCCTGCTACGTTGCAAACGTACCTATCATTTTTGATGTTCCATTCTTGTTTTACACCAATTGCTATATGTTTTGTTTACACTTCGTGACACTTTTATGAATTTTTCGGAACTAACCTATTGACAAGATGCCACAGTGCCAGTTCCATGTTTTCTGCTGTTTTGTATTTCAGAAAAGTTGTACAGGAAATATTCTCGGAATTGGACGAAACGAAAGCCAAAGTTCCATTTTTTTCCTGGAGCGAAGATGGAGTCCAGAGAAGAGACGGAGGAGGCCCACAGGGTGGCCAGACCATGCCTAGGCGTGGCTTGGCCCTGGCCCACGCCTAGGGGTGGTCTGGGGCCACCAGGCCTCCACCGATCTCGCCCTTCCGGCTATATAAAGCTCCCAACGCAAAAACCCTAAATCAATTGGCCTCCATCCACGAAATGTTCCGTAGCTCCCCTGCCATCGTAGACAAGATCCGGGGGACAGAAGTCTCTGTTCCGGCACCCTGCCGGGACGGGGAATTGCCCCCGGAGCCATCTCCATCGACTCCACCGCCATCTCCATTGCCATTGCTGACTCCCATGACGAGGAGGGAGTAGTTCTCCCCGGGGGCTGAGGACTCTACCGGTAGCTATGTGTTTTATCTCTCTCTCCCATGGTATGATCTTTATGTGACCATAAGCTTTGTAATCTAGATGTTGTTATGCTATTCAATTGGATTTTACTTATGTGATCTCCGGAGACTCCTTGTCCCACGTGTGTAAAGGTGACAGTGTGTGCACCTTGTGGGTCTCTTAGGCTATATTTCACAGAATACTTGTTCACTGAATTATGATTTGAGTTGGATGTCTCTATGAAATTGTGGTGTGTTAGTACCTCCTACGAATGCTCAAAGTGATAGTGTGGGGTGTTCATTAGTACTTGGGAATACATCTTTCGCGGTGAATTAGTGTACGTTATCCAACCTGAGAGTAGTTAAAAGTAGTATAGTGAAGTGTTTATATTTATATTACTTTATGATATCATTGTTGAGAGTGACCACTAGTGAAAGTATGATCCCTAGGCCTTGTTTCCAAACATGGAATCACCATTTATTTACTATTTCACTGCATGTTTACTTGCTACCATATTTATTTCAGATTGTTATTACCACTCATATTCATCCATATCACTTGCATTTTACTATCTCTTCGCCGAACTAGTGCACCTATACATCTTACAAGTGTATTGGGTGTGTTGGGCACACAAGAGACTTCTTGTATCTTAATTGCAGGGTTGCTTGAGAGGGATATCTTTGACCTCTACCTCCCTGAGTTCAATAAACCTTGGGTGATCCACTTAAGGGAAACTTGCTGCTGTTCTACAAACCTCTGCACTATTCAGTTTGGATGTGGCTCAGGAGGACAGAGCACTTACGGCTGAAGAAAGGGAACTCAGATCCTTGTTGAAGCATAAGTTGCTGGGAGTGGCGGCTGTTGATTGAATTAAATGGCGTCAATGTTCCAGGATAACCTGGATAAGAAAGGGGGATGCCCACACTAAGCTGTTCCACTTAAGGGCCAATGGCCGGAGAAGGAAGAACCACATCCCCAGTCTTACAAAGGAGAACAGGTCCTCGGTCTTTGGACATGAGGAAAAGACGGATGTGTTGTGGCAGCATTATAAGAAGCTCTTGGGCACTAATGTTCCGGCCCTGGTGGATCTAAATTGGGAGGCTCTTGAAGTGTCTGCTACGTTGCAAACATACCTATCATTTTTGATGCTCCATTCTTGTTTTACACCAATTGCTATATGTTTTATTTACACTTCGTGACACTTTTATGCATTTTCCGGAACTAACCTATTGACAAGATGCCACAGTGCCAGTTCCATGTTTTCTGCTATTTTGTATTTCAGAAAAATTGTATAGGAAATATTCTCGGAATTGGATGAAACAAAAGCCAAAGTTCCATTTTTTCCTGGAGCGAAGATGGAGTCCAGAGAAGAGACGGAGGAGGCCGACAGGGTGGCCAGACCATGCCTAGGCGCGGCATGGCCCTGGCCCACGCCTAGGGGTGGTCTGGGGCCACCAGGCCTCCACCGATCTCGCCCTTCCGCCTATATAAAACTCCCGACGCAAAAGCCCTAAATCAATTGGCCTCCATCCACGAAAAGTTCCGTAGCTCCCCTGCCATCGTAGACAATATCCGGGGGACAGAAGTCTCTGTTTCGGCACCCTGCCGGGACGGGGAATTGCCCCCGGAGCCATCTCCATCGACTCCACCACCATCTCCATCGCCATTGCTGACTCCCATGACGAGGAGGGAGTAGTTCTCCCCGGGGGCTGAGGGCTCTACCGGTATCTATGTGTTTTATCTCTCTCTCCCATGGTATGATCTTTATGTGACCATAAGCTTTGTAATCTAGATGTTGTTATGCTATTCAAGTGGATTTTACTTATGTGATCTCCGGAGACTCCTTGTCCCACGTGTGTAAAGGTGACAGTGTGTGCACCTTGTGGGTCTCTTAGGCTATATTTCACAGAATACTTGTTCACTGAATTATGATTTGAGTTGGATGTCTCAATGAAATTGTGGTGTGTTAGTACCTCCTACGAATGCTCAAAGTGACAGCGTGGGGTGTTCATTAGTACTTGGGAATACATCTTTCGCGGTGAATTAGTGTACGTTATCCAACCTGAGAGTAGTTCAGAGTAGTATAGTGAAGTGTTTATATTTATATTACTTTATGATATCATTGTTGAGAGTGACCACTAGTGAAAGTATGATCCCTAGGCCTTGTTTCCAAACATGGAATCACCGTTTATTTACTATTTCACTGCATGTTTACTTGCTACCATATTTATTTCAGATTGTTATTACCACTCATATTCATCCATATCACTTGCATTTTACTATCTCTTCGCCGAACAAGTGCACCTATACATATTACAAGTGTATTGGGTGTGTTGGGCACACAAAAGACTTCTTGTATCTTAATTGCAGGGTTGCTTTAGAGGGATATCTTTGACCTCTACCTCCCCGAGTTCAATAAACCTTGGGTGATCCACTTAAGGGAAACTTGCTGCTGTTCTACAAACCTATGCACTATTCAGTTTGGATGTGGCTCAAGAGGACAGAGCACTTACGGCTGAAGAAAGGGAACTCAGAGCCTTGTTGAAGCATAAGTTGTTGGGAGTGGCGGTTGTTGATAGAATTAAATGGTGTCAACGTTCCAGGATAACCTGGATAACAAAGGGGGATGCCAACACTAAGCTGTTCCACTTAAGGGCCAATGGCCGGAGAAGGAAGAACCACATCCCCAGTCTTACAAAGGAGAACGGGTCCTCGGTCTTTGGACATGAGGAAAATACGGATGTGTTGTGGCAGCATTATAAGAAGCTCTTGGGCACTAATGTTCCGGCCCTGGTGGATCTAAATTGGGAGGCTCTTGAAGTGCCTGCTACGTTGCAAACGTACCTATCATTTTTGATGCTCCATTCTTGTTTTACACCAATTGCTATATGTTTTGTTTACTCTTCGTGACACTTTTATGCATTTTCTGGAACTAACCTATTGATAAGATGCCACAGTGCCAGTTCCCTGTTTTGTGCTGTTTTGTATTTCAGAAAAGTTGTACAGGAAATATTCTCGGAATTGGACGAAACAAAAACCAAAGTTCTATTTTTTCCTGGAGCGAAGATGGAGTCCAGAGAAGAGACGGAGGAGACCCACAGGGTGGCCAGACCATGCCTAGGAGCGGCTTGGCCGTGGCCCACGCCTAGGGGTGGTCTGGGGCCACCAGGCCTCCACCAATCTCGCCCTTCCGCCTATAGAAAGCTCCCGACGCAAAAACCCTAAATCAATTGGCCTCCATCCACGAAAAATTCCGTAGCTCCCCTGACATCGTAGACAAGATCCGGGGGACAGAAGTCTCTGTTCCGGCACCCTACTGGGACGGGGAATTGCCCCCGGAGCCATCTTCATCGACTCCACCGCCATCTCCAATGCCATTGTTGACTCCCATGACGAGGAGGGAGTAGTTCTCCCCGGGGGCTGAGGGCTCTACCGGTAGCTATGTGTTTTATGTCTCTCTCCCATGGTATGATCTTTATGTGACCATAAGCTTTGTAATCTAGATGTTGTTATGCTATTCAAGTGGATTTTACTTATTTGATCTCCGGAGACTCCTTGTCCCACGTGTGTAAAGGTGACAGTGTGTGCACCTTGTGGGTCTCTTAGGCTATATTTCACAGAATACTCGTTCACTGAATTATGATTTGAGTTGGATGTCTCTATGAAATTGTGGTGTGTTAGTACCTCCTACGAATGCTCAAAGTGACAGCGCGGGGTGTTCATTAGTACTTGGGAATACATCTTTCGCGGTGAATTAGTGTACGTTATCCAACCTTAGAGTAGTTCAGAGTAGTATAGTGAAGTGTTTATATTTATATTACTTTATGATATCATTGTTGAGAGTGACCACTAGTGAAAGTATGATCCCTAGGCCTTGTTTCCAAACATGGAATCACCGTTTATTTACTATTTCACTGCATGTTTACTTGCTACCATATTTATTTCAGATTGTTATTACCACTCATATTCATCCATATCACTTGCATTTTACTATCTCTTCGCCGAACTAGTGCACCTATACATCTTACAAGTGTATTGGGTGTGTTGGGCACACAAGAGACTTCTTGTATCTTAATTGCAGGGTTGCTTGAGAGGGATATCTTTGACCTCTACCTCCCTGAGTTCAATAAACCTTGGGTGATCCACTTAAGGGAAACTTGCTGCTGTTCTACAAACCTCTGCACTATTCAGTTTGGATGTGGCTCAGGAGGATAGAGCACTTACGGCTGAAGAAAGGGAACTCAGATCCTTGTTGAAGCATAAGTTGCTGGGAGTGGCGGTTGTTGATAGAATTAAATGGCGTCAATGTTCCAGGATAACCTGGATAAGAAAGGGGGATGCCAACACTAAGCTGTTCCACTTAAGGGCCAATGGCCGGAGAAGGAAGAACCACATCCCCAGTCTTACAAAGGAGAACAGGTCCTCGGTCTTTGGACATGAGGAAAAGACGGATGTGTTGTGGCAGCATTATAAGAAGCTCTTGGGCACTAATGTTCCGGCCCTGGTGGATCTAAATTGGGAGGCTCTTGAAGTGTCTGCTACGTTGCAAACATACCTATCATTTTTGATGCTCCATTCTTGTTTTACACCAATTTCTATATGTTTTATTTACACTTCGTGACACTTTTATGCATTTTCCGGAACTAACCTATTGACAAGATGCCACAGTGCCAGTTCCCTATTTTCTGCTATTTTGTATTTCAGAAAAATTGTATAGGAAATATTCTCGGAATTGGATGAAACAAAAGCCAAAGTTCCATTTTTTCCTGGAGCGAAGATGGAGTCCAGAGAAGAGACGGAGGAGGCCCACAGGGTGGCCAGACCATGCCTAGGCACGGCATGGCCCTGGCCCACGCCTAGGGGTGGTCTGGGGCCACCAGGCCTCCACCGATCTCGCCCTTCCGCCTATATAAAGCTCCCGACGCAAAAACCCTAAATCAATTGGCCTCCATCCACGAAAAGTTCCGTAGCTCCGCCGCCGTCGCAGACAACATCCGGGGGACTGAAGTCTCTGTTCTGGCACCCTGCCGGGACGGGGAATTGCCCCCGGAGCCATCTCCATCGACTCCACCACCATCTCCATCGCCATTGCTGACTCCCATGACGAGGAGGGAGTAGTTCTCCCCGGGGGCTGAGGGCTCTACCGGTATCTATGTGTTTTATCTCTCTCTCTCTACCATGGTATGATCTTTATGTGACTATAAGCTTTGTAATCTAGATGTTGTTATGCTATTCAAGTGGATTTTACTTATGTGATCTCCGGAGACTCCTTGTCCCACGTGTGTAAAGGTGACAGTGTGTGCACCTTGTGGGTCTCTTAGGCTATATTTCACAGAATACTTATTCATTGAATTATGATTTGAGTTGGATGTCTCTATGAAATTGTGGTGTGTTAGTACCTCCTACGAATGCTCAAAGTGACAGCGTGGGGTGTTCATTAGTACTTGGGAATACATCTTTCACGGTGAATTAGTGTACGTTATCCAACCTGAGAGTAGTTCAGAGTAGTATAGTGAAGTGTTTATATTTATATTCCTTTATGATATCATTGTTGAGAGTGACCACTAGTGAAAGTATGATCCGTAGGCCTTGTTTCCAAACATGGAATCACCGTTTATTTACTATTTCACTGCATGTTTACTTGCTGCCATATTTATTTCAGATTGTTATTACCACTCATATTCATCCATATCACTTGCATTTTTCTATCTCTTCGCCGAACTAGTGCACCTATACATCTTACAAGTCTATTGGGTGTGTTGGGGACACAAGAGACTTCTTGTATCTTAATTACAGGGTTGCTTGAGAGGGATATCTTTGACCTTTACCTCCCTGAGTTCAATAAACCTTGGGTGATCCACTTAAGGGAAACTTGCTGCTGTTCTACAAACCTCTGCGCTTGGAGGCCCAACACTGTCTATAAGAATAGAAGCGTGCGTAGACATCAAGCTCTTTTCTGGCATTGTTGCCAAGGAGGTAAGGTAAAAGGTACTCACATCCTCTGGCTACTAATTCTTTTAGTTGCTGGTGAGTGCTCAAAGTTATTTTTTAGATTCTGCAATTACATCTTTTTGTTTCTTGTTTTTTAATTTTCACTAGCTAGGCTTAATGGAAAACAACAACAAAAATTAGAGAGATTTATAGCATTTATCCTGAGTTAGGACATGAGGTGTTGATACGTCTCCAACGTATCTATAATTTCTTATTTTTCATGCTTGTTTTATGACAATACCTACATGTTTTATTCACACTTTATAATGTTTTTATGCATTTTCTGGGACTAACCTATTAACAAGATGCCACAGTGCCAGTTCCTGTTTTCTGCTGTTTTTGATTTCAGAAAAGCTGGTTTACAAATATTCTTGGAATTGGACGAAACAAAAGCCCACGGCCCTATTTTCCACGGAGTGTTCCAGAAGACCGAAGAAGAGTCGAGGAAGGCCAGCAGGGGGCCCACACCATAGGGCGGCGCGGGGGGCCCACTGCCGCGCCGACATGTGGGGAGGGAACCCCCTGGCTCCCCCGACGGTGCCCCTTCGCCTATTTATTCATTCGTCCCCGAAAACCCTAGCACCGAGAGCCAAAATACCAGAACAGTTCCAGAGACGCCGCCGCCATCAACCCTAACTCGGGGGGTTCAGAAGATCTCCTCCGGCACCCTGCCGCAGAGGGGAATCATCACCGGAGGGCTCTACATCACCATGCCCACCTCCGGACTGATGCGTGAGTAGTTCATCCTTGGACTACGGGTCCATAGCAGTAGCTAGATGGTTGTCTTCTCCTCTTGTGCCATCATGATTAGATCTTGTGAGCTGCCTATCATGATCAAGATCATCTATTTGTAATGCTACATGTTGTGTTTGTTGGGATCCGATGAATACGGAATACTATGTCAAGTTGATTATTGATCTATCATATATGTGTTATTTATGATCTTGCATGCTCTCCGTTGCTAGTAGACGCTCTGGCCAAGTTGATACTTGTGACTCCAAGAGGGGGTATTTATGCTAGATAGTGGGTTCATGTCTCCATTGAATCTGGGGGAGTGACAGCAACCCCTAAGGTTGTGGCTGTGTTGTTGCCACTAGGGATAAAACATCAATGCTTTGTCTAAGGATATTTGTATTATTTACATTACGCACAGTACTTAATGCAATTGTCTGTTGTTTGCAACTTAATACTGGAAGGGGTGCGGATGCTAACCCGAAGGTGGACTTTTTAGGCATAGATGCATGCTGGATGCCGGTCTATGTTCTTTGTCGTAATGCCCTAAGTAAATCTCATAGTAGTCATCATGATATGTATGTGCATTGTTATGCCCTCTCTATTTGTCAATTGCCCAACTGTAATTTGTTTACCCAACATGTTATTTATCTTATTGGAGAGACACCACTAGTGAACTGTGGACCCTGGTTCATTCTTTTACATCTGAAATACAACCTATTGCAATCATTTTTCTCTTTTGTTTTCTGCAAGCAAACATCATTTTCCACACCATACGTTTAATCCTTTGTTCTCAGCAAGCCGGTGAGATTGACAACCTCACTGTTAAGTTGGGGCAAAGTAGTTTGATTGTGTTGTGCAGGTTCCACGTTGGCGCCGGAATCCCTGGTGTTGCGCCGCACTACACTCCTTCACCAACAACCTTCACGTGATCTTCATCTCCTACTAGTTCGATAACCTTGGTTTCTTACTGAGGGAAAACTCGTTGCTGTACTCATCATACCTTCCTCTTGGGGTTCCCAACGGACGTGTGCTTTACCGTCACAAGCAGCTACTTTTCTAGCGCCGTTGCCGGGGAGATCAAGACACGCTGCAAGGGGAGTCTCTCACACCCAATCTCTTTACTTTGTTTATTGTCTTGCTTTATTTTATTTTCTGTCTTGTTTGCTTTCTTTATATCAAAAACACAAAAAAAATTAGTTACTCACATTTACTTTATTTATCGGTTTACCCTTGTTTATTTCATCATGCTTCTCCCTAAGTTCGCTTTGAAAGATATATCGGTAGGGAGTGGGTCTATCATTGGAAGAGATAATATAGAATAATTTTTCAATCATGTTAGTAAGGTTGAAGATTTTGAAGATAGATCCTTGGTGGAACTTGCTCCTAATTATGAAATTGCTACTGCCTCTTTAGTGCACATGTTGGAAGCTAGATTTGTTAATCTTAATCCTATAATGCAACATATGTTTCTTACACTCCGTGATATGGAAGAAGGAGAGAAGAAATATTTTGTTTTAGAAACCCTTCTTAAAGAATTTGGTGATGTAGCTAGAGAAGCTAGGAAAGTCTTTATTCAATATGAGATGCTTGGCTTTTATATCAATGTTGCAAATACCCTTGAAAGGATGGAAAAAGATAGGCTAAAGTACACTAATGAAGCCAATTGTGAGGGGGAGACTAAAGTACCAATACCTTATAATCTCATAGGAATGCATGAGGCACTAGAAAAGAATTTTGATTGGATTGTTCCTGAAAATTTATTTGAGGAGGATAGTGAGTGATACGTCTCCAACATATCTATAATTTCTGATGTTCCATGCTAGTTTTATGACAATACCTACATGTTTTGCTCACACTTTATAATGTTTTTATGCATTTTCCAGGACTAACCTATTAACAAGATGCCGAAGTGCCAGTTCCTGTTTTCTGTTGTTTTTGGTTCCAGAAAAGCTGTTCGAGCAATATTCTCGGAATTCGACGAAACAAAAGCCAAACCTCCTATTTTACCGAGACGGACCCAGAACACCGAAGGAGAGACGGAGAGGGGCCAAGGGGGCCCCACACCACCTGGCGGCGTGGCCAAGAGGGGGGGCGCGTCCAGCTATGGGGTGGGCCCCCCGGGCACGCCCTCGCGCCGCCCTTTTGCCTATATATTCCCTCGCGACGGAAAACCCTAGATGAACAGATCATATTCCAGAAAGACTCCAGGAGCGCCGCCGCCATCGCGAAACCTAGTTTCGGGGGTCAGAAGTTCCTGTTTCGGCACCCTGCCGGGACGGGGATTGACCCCCGGAAGCCTTCTCCATCGATGCCACCGCCTCCATCATGCTCCGTGAGTAGTTCCCCCATGGACTACGGGTTCTAGCAGTAGCTAGTTGGTACTCTCTCTCCCATGTACTTCAATACAATGATCTCATGAGCTGCCTTACATGATTGAGATCCATCCGATGTAATCGGTGTTGTGTTTGTTGGGATCCGATGAATTGTTACATTATGATCAGTCTATCTATATAAGTTTGTGAAGTTATTGTTGCTGCAACCTTGTTGTGTTTAATGCTTGTCACTAGTGCACGAGTGGCATGATCTTAGATTTAAGCTCTATAATTATTGCTTAGATTGTATCTACAAGTTGTTTGCACATGTCTATGTCCGGAACCCGAGGCCCCAGAGTGACAGTAACTGGGATAACCGGAGAGGAAGGCTTAGATATGAGGATCACATGTTTTCACCAAGTGTTAATGCTTTGCTCCAGTGCTCTATTAAAAGGAGTACCTTAATTACCAGTAGATTCCCTTGAGGTCCGGCTGCCACCGGCTGGTAGGACAAAAGATGTTATGCAAGTTTCTCATTGCGAGCACGTATGACCATATATGGAAAACATGCCTACATGATTAATAGACTTGATGTTCTGTCTTAATGCTATTTCAATCCTATCAATTGCGCAACTGTAATTTGTTCACCCAACACTTGTTATTGGAGAGTTACCACTAGTGTAGATAGCTGGGAACCTCGGTCCATCTTTCATCATCAAATACTCACTCGGTCATATATGCCATTAGAAGTAGTATCAACTATTTTCTGGTGCCATCGCCTCTGTGTTAACGTTACTGTTGCTGTGTTACTATTACTATTGCTCTCATATTACTGCTGCTTTCACATCACCCCTGTTACTAGTGCTTTTCCAGGTGCAGCTGAATTGACAACTCAGTTGTTAAGGCTTATAAGTATTCTTTGTCTCCCCTTGTGTCGAATCAATAAATTTGAGTTTTACTTCCCTCGAAGACTGTTGCGATCCCCTATACTTGTGGGTTATCAAGACTATTTTCTGGCGCCGTTGCCGGGGATGCATAGCTCTACTCATAAGTTCACCAGGGGAGTACACTCTACCTCTCTCTCTCTGTTTTTATTTTATTTTGTTTTCCTTAGTTTACTTTTGTCTAGTTTATTTGTGCTTAGTTTATTTCTGTCTAGTATTATTTTGCATAGTTTACTTTTGTCTAGTTTGTTTTTATATTGTTTTATTTTTCTTATATACCCAAAAATCTATAAAAATTTGAAAAACCAAAAAATAAAAACTGTTGTTATGGAAGAACCCACAACCTTTATGGAGCTTATAGAATTATATATGAATTATAGAGAATCAAGAAAGGGTAAAGTCATGAGTGCCGTTATAGAAAAATTGAATACAATTGCTAAAATCTTGCTTAAACGTCATGATATAAACTGTTGCTCTAAACAGGATACTAAACATCTTAAATTCCAATGTGGCTTTAGTGAAGAAGTTTTAATTGTGAACTATCATTGGAATAACTATATTCATCTTGGATTCGAAGAAGTAGAACAATTTGTTTTATTTATGGGAGCTTCTGAAATAGAATCCTTCATGTCTAAAAATTATGAAACCTGTGTTTCTTGTAATGACCTTAAAGATTATGTCTCTTCTATCCTTGATTATTGCATAGAACATTACAGCGATAATCCTTATATCGTTGATTATAAAGAGGGACTCATTCATGCACAAGAATGCACCCACAATTTGCAGGAACCTGTGAAAGAAGAAATTGATGAACCTGAAAGCTCATTGGATGAAAAAGAGGAGGAGAGTGATGAACAAAAGGAGGAAGAATGGATTAGCTACCCATGCCAACCTTCTAATGAGAGTAACTCTTTATCTCTTACACTATTTGATTGTCCTCCATGCTTACCAAAGGAGGATGGATGTTATGTTCATGTGGATTCTCTTGAAATATTCCCTATGAGTAAAACTTGTGAGAATAATTATGCTACTGTTATCTATGATAATCCATGCTATTTTGATAAATCTTATTATAATGCTTTGTTTGTGCCTGATATCGAAATACATGGTACTAAAGAGTTTTGCTTAGCAAATGTTTATGATAAAGCTCTTGATGATGGTCCTATGTTGCTTGATAATATTAATTGTACCACTAATGAAAATGGGATTGGAAAAGTCTTGACTTCATCTAGTAGTCCCATATCTTTTGAGATTGATCAATCATCTTGCTATATTATTGATAAAAGTGGGTTTGAAAGTTTTAATCCCATTATTTTTGAGCTTGATAAAAATTATGTGATTGTAGATCATGAAAAGCATGCTGTATGTGATAGTTATATTGTTGAGTTTGTTCATGATGCTACTGGAAATTATTATGAGAGAGGAAAATATGGTTGTAGAAATTTTCATGGTACTAAAACACCTCTCTACATGCTGAAAATTTTGAAGTTACTCGTGTTTTATCTTCCTATGCTTGTCACTTTGTTCTTCATGAATTTATTTGTGTACAAGATTCCTATGCATAGGAAGTGGGTTAGGCTTAAATGTGTTTTGAATTTGCTTCTTGATGCTCCTTTTGCTTCATTTTCTATTTTCATGTGAGCATCATTAAAATCTTCTGCGTCTAGCTGAAAGGCGTTAAAGAAAAGCGCTTATGGGAGACAACCCATTATTTTATTTCTGCAATTTTTGTTTTATATTTGAGTCAAGGTGCTTGTTACTACTGTAGCAATACCTTTATATCTTTATTTTCTTGCATTGTTGTGCCAAGTAAAGTCTCTAATAGGAAGTTGATGCTAGATTTGGATTTTTAGCTGTCACGAATTTGAGTTGATCTCTTTGTAGGAAACTCGTAAAATTCTGAAAAACTTCATGTGTGATCCTCAGATATGCACGCAACTTTCGTTAGTTTTGAGTTTTCTGATTTGAGCAACGGAAGTACCTCGAAAAAATTCGTCTTTACTGGTTGTTCTGTTTTGACAGATTCTGTCTCTGTTTTTTACATTGTCTCTTGTGGACTTTAAGTAAGGCTTTCTAGACGTGGAGAGCTGTAGCTAATGTTTTATTGAGTTCTTGCAATATGTCACTACAGAACTAAAGTGGATTAAAGTTTTTTTTGAGTACTAACCCCTCTAATGAAGTTTATGAGAAGTTTGGTGTGGCAGAAGTTTTCAAGGGTCAAGAGAGAAGGGTGATATAATGTGATCAAGAAGAGTGAAGAGCCTAAGCTTGGGGATGCCCCCGTGGTTCATCCCTGCATATTTCAAGAAGACTCAAGCGTCTAAGCTTGGGGATGCCCAAGGCATCCCCTTCTTCATCAACTTATCAGGTCATCTCTAGTGAAACTATATTTTTATTCTTCCACATCATATGTTCTTTACGTGGAGCGTCTGTGTGCTTTTATTTTTGTTTGCGTTTGAATAAATTCAGATCCTAGCAATCCTTGTGTGGGAGAGAGACACGCTCCGCTTTTTCATATGAACACTGGTGTTCTTCGTTTTATTTTCCATGTTCATTGCGAAGCTGAGAGCCGCAGCACTTATTGATATTTGGTTGGAAACAGAAAATGCTTCATATTGTCTTGAATAATTTGATACTTGGAAATTGTTTTGATCTCTCAAGTAGATCATGTTTAAACTCTTGCATCATGTAGTTTAAACCTATTAGTGGAGAACTACCGTAGAGCTTGTTGAAATTTGGTTTGCGTGATTGGTCTCTCTAAGGTCTAGATATTTTCTGGTAAAAGTGTTTGAGAAACAAGGAAGACAGTGTAGAGTCTTATAATGCTTGCAATATGTTCTTATGTAAGTTTTGTTGTACCGGTTCATACTTGTGTTTGCTTCAAACAACCTTGCTAGCCAAAGCCTTGTACTGAGAGGGAATGCTTCTCGTGCATCCAAAACCTTGAGCCAAAACCTATGCCATTTGTGTCCACCATATCCACCTATTATGTGGTATTTCCTGCCATTCCAAGTAAATACTTCATGTGCTACCTTTAAACAATTCAAAAGCTATTATCTCTTATTTGTGTCAATGTTTTATAGCTCATGAGGAAGTATGTGGTGTTTATCTTTCAACCTTGTCATTTACTTTGACAGACTTTCACCAATGGACTAGTGGCATATACATCCGCTTATCCAATAATTTTGCAAAAAGAGCTGGCAACGGGGTGCCCAGCCCTAATTAATTAACTTGCATTAATAATTCTCTTCACATGTTTTGCCCTGATCTATCAGTAAGCAACTTAATTTTGCAAATAGACACTCCTCCATGGTATGTGAATGTTGGAAGGCACCCGAGGATTCGGTTAGCCATGGCTTGTGTAAGAAAAAGGTTGGGAGGAGTGTCATCAATAATGAAACTAAAATACATGTGTAAACAAAAGAGATGAGGGATGATCTACCTTGCTGGTAGAGATAACGTTCTTCATGGGAGCCGCTCTTGAAAGTCTGGTTGATAAGGTAGTTAGAGTACCCACTACCATTCGTTGACAACAACAAACACCTCTCAAAACTTTAATTTTATGCTCTCTATATGATTTCAAAACTTAAAAAGCTCTTGCACATGATTTAATCCCTGCTTCCCTCTGCGAAGGGCCTTTCTTTTACTTTATGTTGAGTCAGTTTACCTACTTCTTTCTATCTTAGAAGCAAACACTTGTGTCAACTGTGTGCATTGATTCTTACATGCTTGCTTATTGCTCTTATTATATTACTTTGTGTTGACAATTATCCATGAGGTATGCATGTTGAAGTTGAAAGCAATTGCTGAAACTTAAATCTTCCTTTGTGTTGCTCAAACCTCTTATTAAGAATTTATTGCTTTATGAGTTAACTCTTATGCAAGAATTTTTGATGCTTGTCTTGAAAGTACTATTCATGAAAAGTTTTTGCTATATGTTATTTATTTGTTAGCAAACTATAGATCATTGCCTTGAGTCACTTCATTCATCTCATATGCTTTACAATAGTATGATCAAGATTATGTTGGTATCATGTCACTTCAGAAATTATTCTTTTTATCGTTTACCTACTCGAGGGCGAGTAGGAACTAAGCTTGGGGATGCTTGATACGTCTCCAACGTATCTATAATTTCTGATGTTCCATGCTAGTTTTATGACAATACCTACATGTTTTGCTCGCACTTTATAATGTTTTTATGCATTTTCCGGGACTAACCTATTAACAAGATGCTGAAGTGCCGGTTCCTGTTTTCTACTGTTTTTGTTTCCAGAAAAGCTGTTCGGGCAATATTCTCGGAATTCGACGAAACAAAAGCCAAACCTCCTATTTTACCGAGACGGACCCAGAACACCGAAGGAGAGATGGAGAGGGGCCAAGGGGGCCCCACACCACCTGGCGGCGCGGCCAAGAGGGGGGGCGCGCCCAGCTATGGGTGGGCCCCCCGGGCACCCCCTCGCGCCGCCCTTTCGCCTATATATTCCCTCACGACGGAAAACCCTAGATGAACAGATCATATTCCAGAAAGACTCCAGGAGCGCCGCCGCCATCGCGAAACCTAGTTTCGGGGGTCAGAAGTTCTTGTTTTGGCACCCTGCCGGGACGGGGATTGACCCCCGGAAGTCTTCTCCATCAACGCCACCGCCTCCATCATGCTCCGTGAGTAGTTCCCCCATGGACTACGGGTTCTAGCAGTAGCTAGTTGGTACTCTATCTCCCATGTACTTCAATACAATGATCTCATGAGCAACCTTGCATGATTGAGATCCATCTGCTGTAATCGGTGTTGTGTTTGTTGGGATCCGATGAATTGTTACATTATGATCAGTCTATCTATATAAGTTTGTGAAGTTATTGTTGCTGCAACCTTGTTGTGTTTAATGCTTGTCACTAGTGCACGAGTGGCATGATCTTAGATTTAAGCTCTATAATTATTGCTTATTGTATCTACAAGTTGTTTGCACATGTCTATGTCCGGAACCCGAGGCCCCAGAGTGACAGTAACTGGGATAACCAGAGGGGAAGGCTTAGATATGAGGATCACATGTTTTCACCAAGTGTTAATGCTTTGCTCCGGTGCTTGATACGTCCCAAACGTATCTATAATTTCTTATGTTCCATGCTACTTTTATGATGATACTCACATGTTTTATACACACTTTATGTCATTATTATGCATTTTTCGGCACTGACCTGTTGACGAGATGCCGAAGAGTCAGTTGCTGTTTTCTGCTGTTTTTGGTTTCAGAAATCCTACAAAGGAAATATTCTCGGAATTGGACGAAATCAACGCCCAGGGGCCTATTTTTCCACGAAACTTCCAGAAGACCGGAGGAGATACGAAGTGGGGCCACGAGGTGGCCACACACTAGGGCGGCGCGGCCCAAGCCCTGGCCGCGCCGGCCTGTTGTGTGGGCCCCTCGTGACGCCCCCTGACCTACCCTTTCGCCTACATATAGTCTTCGTCGCGAAACCCCCGATACCGAGAGCCACGATACGGAAAACCTTCCGGAGACGCAGCCGCCGCCAATCCCATCTCGGGGGATTCAGGAGATCGCCTCCGGCACCCTGCCGGAGAGGGGAATCATCTCCCGGAGGTCTCTTCATCGCCATGATCGCCTCCGGATCGATGTGTGAGTAGTTCACCCCTGGACTATGGGTCCATAGCCGTAGCTAGATGGTCGTCTCCTCCTCATTGTGCTATCATGTTAGATCTTGTGAGCTGCCTATCATGATCAAGATCATCTATTTGTAATCCTACATGTTGTGTTTGTTGGGATCCGATGAATATTGAATACTATGTCAAGTTGATTATCAATCTATCATATATGTTGTTTATGTTCTTGCATGCTCTCCGTTGCTAGTAGAGGCTCGGCCAAGTTGATACTTGTGACTCCAAGAGGGAGTATTTATGCTCGATAGTGGGTTCATGCCTCCATTAAATCTGGGACAGTGACATAAAGTTCTAAGGTTGTGTATGTGTTGTTGCCACTAGGGATAAAACATCGATGCTTTGTCTAAGGATATTTGTGTTGATTACATTACGCACCATACTTAATGCAATTGTCTGTTGCTTGCAACTTAATACCGGAAGGGGTTCGGATGATAACCTGAAAGTGGACTATCTAGGCATAGATGCATGCTTGGATGGCGGTCTATGTACTTTGTCGTAATGCCCCGATTAAATCTCATAGTACTCATCATGATATTTGTATGTGCATTGTTATGCCTTCTTTATTTGTCAATTGCCCAACCGTAATTTGTTCACCCAACATGCTATTTATCTTATGGGAGAGACACCACTAGTGAACTGTGGACCCCGGTCCTATTCTTTACATCTGAAATACAATCTACTTGCAATACTTGTTCTTTACTGTTCTTCGCAAACAATCATCATCTTCCACACAATACGGTTAATCCTTTGTTCACAGCAAGCCGGTGAGATTGACAACCTCACTGTTACGTTGGGGCAAAGTACTTTGGTTGTGTTGTGCAGGTTCCACGTTGGCGCCGGAATCCCTGGTGTTGCGCCGCACTACACTTCGCCGCCATCAACCTTCAACGTGCTTCTTGGCTCCTCCTGGTTCGATAAACCTTGGTTTCTTTCCGAGGGAAAACTTGCTACTGTCTGCATCACACCTTCCTCTTGGGGTTCCCAACGGACGTGTGTTAACTGCACGCATCAAGCACTTTTTCTGGCGCCGTTGCCGGGGAGATCAAGACACACTGCAAGGGGAGTCTCCCACATCCAATCTCTTTACTTTGTTTTTGTCTTTCTTTGTTTTATTTACTACTTTGTTTGCTGCATTAAAACAAAACACAAAAAAATTAGTTGCTAGCTTTACTTTATTTACTGTCTTGCTCTCTATATCAAAAGCACAAAAAAATTAGTTACTTGCATTTACTTTATTTAGTTTGCTTTATTTACTACTGTTAAAATGAATACTCCTGAAAACACTAAGTTGTGTGACTTCACAAACACTAATAATAATGATTTCCTATGCACACCTATTGCTCCACCTGCTACTACAGCAGAATTCTTTGAAATTAAACCCGCTTTCTTGAATCTTGTTATGAGAGAGCAATTTTCTGGTGTTAGTTCTGATGATGCTGCTGCCCATCTTAATAATTTTGTTGAATTATGTGAAATGCAAAAGTATAAGGATGTAGATGGTGATATTGTAAAATTGAAATTGTTTCCTTTCTCATTAAGAGGAAGAGCTAAATATTGGTTGCTATCTTTGCCTAAGAATAGTATTGATTCATGGACTAAATGTAAAGATGCTTTTATTGGTAGATATTATCCTCCCGCTAAAATTATATCTTTGAGAAGTAGCATAATGAATTTCAAGCAATTAGATAATGAACATGTTGCTCAAGCATGGGAGAGAATGAAGTCTTTGGTAAAGAATTGCCCAACCCATGGACTAACTACTTGGATGATCATCCAAACCTTCTATGCAGGATTGAATTTTTCTTCGCGGAACCTATTGGATTCAGCTGCTGGAGGTACCTTTATGTCCATCAGTTTGGGGGCGGCAACAAAGCTTCTTGATGATATGATGATAAATTACTCTGAATGGCACACGGAAAGAGCTCCACAAGGTAAGAAGGTAAATTCTGTCGAAGAAACCTCCTCCTTGAGTGATAAGATTGATGTGATTATGTCTATGCTTGTGAATGGTAGATCTAATGTTGATCCAAATAATGTTCCTTTAGCTTCATTGGTTGCTCAAGAAGAAAATGTTGATGTGAACTTCATTAAAAATAATAATTTCAACAACAATGCTTATAGGAATAATTCTGGTAACAACTATAGGCCATATCCTTCTGCTAATGGTAATGGTTATGGTAATTCTTATGGGAATTCTTACAACAATAATAGGAGTGTACCCCCTGGTCTTGAAGCCATGCTTAAAGAATTTATTAGTACACAAACTGATTTTAACAAATCTGTTGAGGAAAAACTTGATAAAATTGATATTCTTGCTTCTAAGGTTGATAGACTTGCCTCTGATGTTGATCTTTTAAAATTGAAAGTTATGCCTAATAAGGATATTGATAATAAGATCGTTACTACAGCAAACGCCATCCAAGTTAGAATTAATGAGAATATAAGATTGATGGCTGAATTGCATGCTAGGTGGGATAGAGAAGAAAATGAAAAACTTGCTAAAGAGAATAATGTAGCTAAAGTTTGGACTATTACCACCACTAGTAATGATAATGATTCACATGTTGCTACACCTCCTACTATCAATGGTAAAATAATTGGTGTTGGCAATGTTTCTATTCCTGGTGCAAAGCGTGCAAAATTACCTGAAACTGCTAAAACTGCTGAAACTGCTTGTGATAAAGCTGCTGAAATTTTTCAAAACGTTGGGGACAATGATTCCATTGCTGTAGATCATAATGGTTTAGATTTTGATGATTGTCACATCTCTGAAGTTATAAAGTTCTTACAAAAACTTGCTAAAAGTCCTAATGCTAGTGCTATAAATTTGGCCTTTACAAAACATATTACAAATGCTCTCATAAAAGCTAGAGAAGAGAAACTAAAACTTGAAACTTCTATTCCTAGGAAGTTAGAAGATGGTTGGGAGCCCATCATTAAGATGAGGGTCAATGATTTTGATTGTAATGCTTTATGTGATCTTGGTGCAAGTATTTCGTTATGCCTAAGAAAATCTATGATATGCTTGACTTGCCACCATTGAAAAATTGTTATTTGGATGTTAATCTTGCTCGATAATGCTATAAAGAAACCTTTGGGGAGGATTGATAATGTTCGTATTATGGTTAACAATAACCTTGTCCCCGTTGATTTTGTTGTCTTGGATATTGAATGCAATGCATCTTGTCCCATAATATTGGAAAGACCTTTTCTTCGAACTGTTGGTGCCACCATTGATATGAAGGAAGGTAATATTAAATATGAATTTCCTCTCAAGAAAGGTATGGAACACTTCCCTAGAAAGAGAATGAAGTTACCTTATGATTCAATTATTAGAACAAATTATGATGTCGATGCTTCTTCTCTTGATAATACTTGATTCACACTTTCTGCGCCTAGCTGAAAGACGTTAAAGAAAAGCGCTTATGGGAGACAACCCATCATTTTACTACAGTACTTTGTTTTATATTTGAGTCTTGGAAGTTGTTACTACTGTAGCAACCTCTCCTTATCTTTATTTTATTGCATTGTTGTGCCAAGTAAAGTCTTTGATAGTAAAGTCAATACTAGATTTGGATTACTGCGCGAGAAACACATTTCTTGCTGTCACGAATCCGGGCAGGGTTCTCTGTAGGTAACTCAGAAAAATCTGCCAATTTACGTGCGTGATCCTCAGATATGTACGCAACTTTCATTCAATTTGAGAATTTTCATCTGAGCAAGTTAAGTGCCTCTGTAAAATTCGTCTTTACGGACTGTTCTGTTTTGACAGATTCTGCCTTTTATTTCGCATTGCCTGTTTTGCTATGTTTGATGGATTTCTTTGTTTCATTAACTTTCAGTAGCTTTGTGCAATGTCCAGAAGTGTTAAGAATGATTATGTCACCTCTTAATATATGAATTATGCACTGACCCTCTAATGAGTTTGTTTTTAAGTTTGGTGTGGAGGAAGTTTTCAAGGGTCAAGAGAGGAGGATGATACAATATGATCAAGAAGAGTGAAGAGTTTAAGCTTGGGGATGCCCCCGTGGTTCATCCCTGCATATTTTAAGAAGACTCAAGCGTCTAAGCTTGGGGATTGCCAAGGCATCCCTTCTTCATCGACAACTTATCAGGTCACCTCTAGTGAAACTATATTTTTATTCCGTCACATCTTATGTGCTTTACTTGGAGCGTCTGTTTGTTTTTATTTTCGTTTTGTTTGAATAAGATCGGGTCCTAGCATTCTTTGTTTGGGAGAGAGACACGCTCCGCTGTTTCGTATGAACACATGTGTTCTTAGCTTCATCTTTAATGTTCATTGCGAAAGTTGGACCATTTCATTCATTGTTATATGGTAGGAAACGGAAAATGCCGCATGTGGTAAATGGTATAATGTCTTGAATAATGTGATACTTGGCAATTGTTGTGCTCATATAGATCATGTTTAAGCTCTTGAATCATGTACCTTGTACCCAATAATGAATAATTACATAGAGCTTGTTAAAATTTGGTTTGCATGATTGATCTCTAGAGTCTAGATATTTTCTGGTTAAGGTGTTTGAACAACAAGGAGATAATGTAAAGTCTTATAATACCTACAATATGTTCATATGTGAGCTTTGCTGCACCTTTTATACTTGAGTTTGCTTCAAACAACCTTGCTAGCCTAGCCTTGTATTGAGAGGGATTCTTCTCGTGCATCCAAATCCTTGAGCCAAATCCATGCCATTTGTGTCCACCATACCTACCTACCACATGGTATTTCTCTGCCATTCCAAAGTACATTACTTGAGTGCTACCTTTAAAATTCCATTCTTTGCCTTTACAATACATAGCTCATGGGAAAATAGCCTTAAAAACTATTGTGGTGAAGAATATGTACTTATGTGTCTTATTTCTTAATAAGTTGCTTGTTGAGCGGTAACCATGTTTCTGGGGACGCCATCAACTTTTACCCTTGTTGAATATCATGTGAGTTGCTATGCATGTTCGTCTTGTCTGAAGTAAGGGCGATTTTCATGATCAAATGGTTTGAGTATGCATACTGTTAGAGAAGAACATTGGGCCGCCAACTAAAGCCATGATTCATGGTGGAAGTTTCAGTTTGGACAACTAATCCTCAATCTCTTATGAGAAAATTAACTGTTGTTGAATACTTATGCATTAAAGAGGAGTCCATTATATGTTGTCTATGTTGTCCCGGTATGGATGTCTAAGTTGAGAATAATCAAAAGCGAGAAATCCAATGCGAGCTTTCTCCTTAGACCTTTGTACAGGCGGCATAGAGGTACCCCTTTGTGACACTTGGTTGAAACATATGCTATACAATGATAATCCGTGTTAATCCAAGCTAATTAGGACAAGGTGCGAGCACTATTAGTATACTATGCATGAGGCTTGCAACTTATAAGATATCTTATACATAACACATATGCTTTATTACTACCGTTGACAAAATTGTTTCTTGTTTTCAAAATGAAAATCTCTAGCACAAATATAGTAATCCATGCTTCCCTCTGCGAAGGGCCTATCTTTTACTTTATTGTTGAGTCAGTTTACCTATTCTTTCTATCTTAGAAGCAAACACTTGTATAAACTGTGTGCATTGATTCTTACATGTTTACCTATTGCACTTGTTATATTGTTTTATGTTGACAATTATCCATGAGATAAATATGTTGAAGTTGAAAGCAACCGCTGAAACTTATATCTTCCTTTGTGTTGCTTCAATGCCTTTACTTTGAATTTATTGCTTTATGAGTAACTCTTATGCAAGTCTTATTGATGCTTGTCTTGAAAGTATTATTCATGAAAAGTCTTTTCTATATGATTCATTTGTTTACTCATTATCTTCATCATTGCTTCGAATCGCTGCATTCATCTCATATGCTTACAATAGTATGATCAAGATTATGATAGCATGTCACTTCAGAAATTATCTTTGTTATCGTTTACCTACTCGAGGGCGAGTAGGAACTAAGCTTGGGGATGCTTGATACGTCCCAAACGTATCTATAATTTCTTATGTTTCATGCTACTTTTATGATGATACTCACATGTTTTATACACACTTTATGTCATTATTATGCATTTTCCGGCACTAACCTATTGTCGAGATGCCGAAGAGCCAGTTGTTGTTTTCTGCTATTTTTGGTTTCAGAAATCCTACAAAGGAAATATTCTCGGAATTGGACGAAATCAACGCCCAGGGGCCTATTTTTCCACGAAGCTTCCAGAAGACCGGAGGAGATACGAAGTGGGGCCACGAGGTGGCCACACACTAGGGCGGCGCGGCCCAAGCCCTGGCCGCGCCGGCCTGTTGTGTGGGCCCCTCGTGACGCCCCCTGACCTACCCTTTCGCCTACATATAGTCTTCGTCGTGAAACCCCCAGTACCGAGAGCCACGATACGGAAAACCTTCCAGAGACGTAGCCGCCGCCAATCCCATCTCGGGGGATTCAGGAGATCGCCTCCGGCACCCTGCCGGAGAGGGGAATCATCTCCCGGAGGTCTCTTCATCGCCATGATCGCCTCCGGATCGATGTGTGAGTAGTTCACCCCTGGACTATGGGTCCATAGCAGTAGCTAGATGGTCGTCTCCTCCTCATTGTGCTATCATGTTAGATCTTGTGAGCTGCCTATCATGATCAAGATCATCTATTTGTAATCCTACATGTTGTGTTTGTTGGGATCCGATGAATATTGAATACTATGTCAAGTTGATTATCAATCTATCATATATGTTGTTTATGTTCTTGCATGCTCTCCGTTGCTAGTAGAGGCTCGGCCAAGTTGATACTTGTGACTCCAAGAGGGAGTATTTATGCTCGATAGTGGGTTCATGCCTCCATTAAATGCGGGACGATGATGAGAAAGTTCTAAGGTTGTGGATGTGTTGTTGCCACTAGGGATAAAACATCGATGCTTTGTCTAAGGATATTTGTGTTGATTACATTACGCACCATACTTAATGCAATTGTCCGTTGCTTGCAACTTAATACCGGAAGGGGTTCGGATGATAACCTGAAAGTGGACTATTTAGGCATAGATGCATGCTGGATGGCGGTCTATGTACTTTGTCGTAATGCCCTGATTAAATCTCATAGTACTCATCATGATATTTGTATGTGCATTGTTATGCCTTCTTTATTTGTCAATTTCCCAACTGTAATTTGTTCACCCAACATGCTATTTATCTTATGGGAGAGACACCACTAGTGAACTGTGGACCCCGGTCCTATTCTTTACATCTGAAATACAATCTACTGCAATACTTGTTCTTTACTGTTCTTCGCAAACAATCATCATTTTCCACACAATACGGTTAATCCTTTGTTCACAGCAAGCCGGTGAGATTGACAACCTCACTGTTACGTTGGGGCAAAGTACTTTGGTTGTGTTGTGCAGGTTCCACGTTGGCGCCGGAATCCCTGGTGTTGCGCCGCACTACACTTCGCCGCCATCAACTTTCAACGTGCTTCTTGGCTCCTCCTAGTTCGATAAACCTTGGTTTCTTTCTGAGGGAAAACTTGCTACTGTCTGCATCACACCTTCCTCTTGGGGTTCCCAACGGACGTGTGTTAACTGCACGCATAAGTGCTCTATTAAAAGGAGTACCTTAATTACCAGTAGATTCCCTTGAGGCTCGGCTGCCACCGGCTGGTAGGACAAAAGATGTTATGCAAGTTTCTCATTGCGAGCACCTATGACTATATATGTTCACCCAACACTTGTTATTGGAGAGTTACCACTAGTGTAGATAGCTGAGAACCCCGGTCCATCTTTCATCATCAAATACTCACTCGGTCCTATATGCCATTAATTAGAAGTAGTATCAACTATTTTCTGGTGCCATCGCCTCTGTGTTACTGTTACTGCTGTTGTGTTACTATTACTATTGCTCTCATATTACTGCTGCTTTCACATCACCCCTGTTACTAGTGCTTTTCCAGGTGCAGCTGAATTGACAACTCAGTTGTTAAGGCTTATAAGTATTCTTTGTCTCCCCTTGTGTCGAATCAATAAATTTGGGTTTTACTTCCCTCGAAGACTGTTGCGATCCCCTATACTTGTGCGTTATCAGTGAGCCTAAAAGTAATGAAAGAGGAGGTTCTGAAACTTACATAGATAAGATACAATGCATCGTTGAGAAAACTCCCAACTCCTCTATTGATACTTCTTCTCTTGATGTTACTTGATTTACACTTTCTGCGCCTAGCTGAAAGGCGTTAAAGAAAAGCGCTTATGGGAGACAACCCATTATTTTATTTCTGCAATTTTTGTTTTATATTTGTTGACTGCCAAAACCCACCGGCGGGCAGCGGCCTTGTCAACACCGTAGAGCCGGGAAGAGCCTAGAGCTGCGGCTGGCTGAGACCCCTCCGAGCGACGGCCCGCAATGCTCTTCTGGTCACACGCGGCGTTGCGAAGTGCAAGGGCGTGCCACCCGACCTATACCTGGTCGGGAAGGTGATGAAGATGCCTCGCTTAGTTTCCTGCAGGGCATACATGTAAACGTTAAATACGAGCCTCGATCGGCTCTCGGGTTATCCTGTGAATCGGCTCAAAGAGCCGATCCACCCATGATCCGTACGGGGTGCACGAATACTTGGTGGTCCTGCTTGATTAAGATGAAGCTAATGAGATCTACGACGATTTAGGGTTTTCACCGCATAATCGGATCATCCTACTCCGGAGTTGGGCCTTGCGGCCACGCACGGTGCTCGTAAGCCGATCCTAAACAAGGCCAAAAAACCAACATGAAGTTGATCCTAGGAACATCCCGTTTAGGACTTGCGAACGCCACCCTACGTGCCACCGGATCCTCCCCCTTTGTAAGGCCTAACTATTGCGAGATATTAAACTAATCCTTGTAGAACAAGGAGCAATCGTAACGGATCAGATCTACTAAATAATGATCAAGCGGGGTGCCGCCCCCACACCTGAGATAGGCGTGAGGGCGGCTAGATATGCAAGGGTTGCACTACGTAAGCATGCTTAAACGAAGAACAATGCTAACCCTAACACATCTAATGATAACTACGTTGCTCGCCATCAAAAACGCTTCGATACGAGCAACGCATGAACAACGTGGGGCTTGTGCTGCCTAGATCGCAAGATGCGATCTAGGCAGCATGTCGCTACCCGATAGAAACCCTCGAGACGAAGGAGTTGGCGATGCGCCGAGATTGGTTTGTTTTGGGGTTGAACGTGAGTTGTTGTTTATTCCATAAACCCTAGGTACATATTTATAGTCCGGGGGACTTTCTAATGTGGGCGTGCACTAAACCGTGCACGAGACAAACTCTAACTTTTAATCTAACATACAATCTACCATAAAGATACACGGGCAATTCAGCCCAATCCCTTCGTGTCAGGCCGCTTCAGGATTCCTCCACATGTAATCTTCCAAGCCCGGCCCACCTCTGGATTTGTCTAAAATATGGTGATAACACATGCCCCCCTGGTTTTGGAAATAACATTTCCAAAATCATTATGCTTTTCCTTCGAAGGGTCATGTCGTGGCAGAGCAGAGCTGTTGCAGTACCCGTCATCATTATGCCCTGTCTTCTCAGCTTCTCTGCAAAATTCGATAGCCCTGGCGTCATCTCCTCGGGAACTTATACATTAAATTCTCACCAGGCTTCTCGTTATTTAACTGTGCCGATTGATTAGCTTTCTTCATCTCCTTCCTCTGTTCCAACCATCGGCACCCCAAAAAACCCTTCTGCGCACCATGTCTTCTTCCTCCTCTGCCTCGTCGGGACTTTCCTTTGAATCATCTTCCCCCGAACCGATGCCAGCACCGAGCCCACAAGAGGCCCATGCGGCCAACATCCGCCGTGCCATTGAAGCCGGGGAGGAGTCAGACCATGACTTCTCCATCTGGTCCGAGGACGACCAGTCCTCGACGGACGGGGAGAGCGACCTCCGTTTCCTCGCCGGCGGGGAATCGGAGGAGGAGAGCGACGACGATCGCTTCTCCTGGGACGACTTCACCTCCTCCGAGGGGGTGGTGGAGGAAGAAGAGGAGGAGGAGGACGATGACGACGACTCCCTCGAGGGCTACCCACCAGCAAAGCGCCTTCGCATGTGGTGGGACGAAGACAGCAGCGATGATGAAGACGGGGATGAAGCCCCCGTGGAGGGTTACGGGAGTAGCGACGAGGAGCCCATCGGCAGCAGTGCCGATGAGAGCTCTGAGGATGACGACGAGGGCGATGACGGCCCGTAGATAGGACCCCTAACATAGGGTCAGTAGTAGCAGATTTGGGCAATGTATCCCCTAGTATTTCCTTTTGAGGGCAATTAGCTCTTTATGTAAGAAATCTCGCCTATCAATGAAGAACTGTTCCCCAATTCGAGTTTGCCGATTTCTTCTGAGTTTGATTGAGCCGATTTGCCTCTCCTACCGACCTTGCCGATTTGCCCTCTTCGCCAATGTGTAATGAGCCGATAACAACGCATCGGTCCTTCGACATTCATCCTTCCATTCTTCAACTCCTTAGCGAGCGTTCATCGCTTTGTGAAGAAGGTTGCAACGAGGATCAGCCGATGGTACTTCAATCGGCCTTTCAATGGAGCACCTACCAGGCCTGTTGCCCCCCGAGTCTCAGCCAAGGTAAAACAGAGACGAGGATACACAAAGAGCTGCATAGACCTAGGCTTGATCGTGTATGGGGAAGTTCCTTATGCAGCACCAGCCGATTTGAACACAAATCGGCTTCTCCGAGCGGAAAGCCTTAAGGTGAGCTGCCCCCCGAGCTTCTTTAGTTCTTTGCTGGCTAGATCGGCTTCTTTCCTTTGATGGATCTAATGTCATCCATCCTTGACCTGATCCGTCCGCCCATGCTGCTTCTGATATTGTTCTTGAGGAAACCTCCCTTGAGTCGATGGCCATGCATCGGCTTTCATGTCCTTAAGTCGATGCCTGCTGCATCGGCTGTGCTCGAAAATTTTCGAATTTTCACTTTTATTACGGCCGACCTGTGCATCGGCCCCCATATTCCAATACCCATCAACAAAAGATGAGATGCTTCTGTTGCATATCCTCGTATTTTCATATACCTGGGTGCCCCCGAGCCGATTCTGTCAAGAAAATTGATGGTATCGGCTCTGTTGGATAACATGTTGAACCCAGGCAGAAAGGTAGGTGAGGATAATTTTGGCCGATTGCTGGAATCGGCCTCCACGTTGCTTGCTCGTTGAAGGTTTTGTAAGTTCCCTTCGTAAATTTTTTGGGGCCGATCACAAGGATCAGCCTCTCCTGGTTTGCTCATTGGTTTGATCTTGCTACTTGGTCGGGCTGGATGAAACCAACCCAACCTCCGACTTGATGCGCTTGCTTGTCGTCCACCTTGAGTGCTCCGTAGAGTCGTGGAGGGCTAAGCTCGTCGGCAAGACGAGTACCATGTTTGTGCCGGCCGATGTCTCATCATCGGCTTTCCTCTGTTTGGGGCGCCACTCCATTTTCCGTGGACGACCCTCTTCATCCAGGGTTCGCTGAACCTTTGCAGCCGGATCAGGCCGTGCCTTCCTTAGCGTATGCGGTACAACCTTTCGGCTTCCTCCGGGCCGCGCAATCGCTGAACCCTGCGCTTTTGGGAACGGCTGAGTCCGTCGGGGCACCACCTTGGCCGGTGGTACCTGTCTTCTTCCACTTCTCCCTCGTCTTCCGAATCTTCAAGATCTGCCCAACGAGGTGACTCGGCGCGTTTGCTTTGTGGCGGGAGAGGCCCTAGGCGCTCGAACACGGACACGTTGGCTGCCTCCTTCTTTTTCGATTGCATTACGGGCAATTGCCGATTGTGGGCAATCGGCTCATTCCTGAATCCCAGCGAGTGTCCGAAGAAGGGGCAGTCCCAATGCCCGGCGTTGTCGTCTTGCTCCCTTGATGCTTCCGTGGCATAGCGCTCGTGCTCCTCCTCATCGCGATTCTGCCGACGATGTCTTCGGCTTCTCTAGCCAAACGATCTTCTCTATCATCGTAATTGGGTCGCCGGCGTTGGTCATACTCGACTAACATATTTGTTGAGGAGGTGATCGAGAGAGGGTCGCTGATATCTTATATTCTTCACCTCTCCCTCCGTGACATAGCGCTTGCCATCATGATGGAGCCGATCGCGTGGAGCGGCCTCCTCTGTGTCCTTGCTATGAGAGCAGCTGCCCTCATCTCCATCTTTGCCAGAGTGGTTTCCAGGTCCTACCATGTTGATGCTGAACGAGGGACCTGGCTGGCAACCTTCAGGGTAGATGATTTCTACCATGTTAACGGCGGGGAAGGGTTGGGTGTCGACCTTCATGGCGTACTTGGTTGAAAATTAGCCGCCCCTTCTCTATCGCCGCTTGGATGTGCCGACGCCACACCCGGCGGTCGTTGGTGGCATGGGAAAGCGAGTTGTGGAATTTGCGAGTACGGCTTTCCGTTTAGCTCTTTCGCCGTGGGGAACTTGAGACCTTCGGGAATCGTCAACTTGTTTCTCCTTGAGCAGGAGGTCGAAGATTTGTTCAGTCTTGGTTATGTCAAAATCAAATCCCCTGGGCGGCCCTGGTGGCTTTACCCATTTGCAGGCCACGGGGGTTCCCCCGAGTCCACTCAGCCCACTGCTATCTCTTGGCCTCCCGCAGGCACTTCATCCTCCTCCGTATCGACCATAACTACCGCACGCTTGAACTTGTCTTGGTACGGGTCGGGGTGGCGCTGTTCATATGCCGATAGTTTCGAACCATGTGCGCCGGCGAGGGATAATCTGCTTGGGAGGCCATGTCCTTGAGCTGTGTTGCAAGGCACTGCTATCGCCAACTCGATCGCTTCCTTTTCGGTTATACGAACCGAATAACATCGGTTCCTAAGATTCCTGAAGCGCTGGATGTATTCTGTCACCGTTTCCCCGCGCTTCGACGTAGTTGTGCTAGATCGGCAATGCCGGACTCGGAAGCTTCGAATGGTATTGCATATGGAACTGTTCTTCCAATTGCTTCCAAGACTGGATGGAGTTCGCCGGCAGAGAGGTGTACCATCCAAAAGCCGATCCCGTGAGGGACCGTGAAAAGAGCCTCACGCGTAGCTGATCCGACACCGAAGCCGGTCCTAGTTGAGCCAAATATCGGCCGACGTGCTCGATGGAGCTGGAGCCATCCGATCCACCGAATTTGGAGAAGTCGGGGAGCCGATATTTAGGTGGCAGCGGGATCATCTCGTAATCGTCGTGGGTACGGCTTGGAATAGCCGACCGCCCTTCTTTTCGGCATCATGCCGAACTGGTCTCTCGGTATGGTACCGATCCGATCCGTTGTGCTGGCCGTAGGAGTTGCACTCGAAGATTCGCCGGGGTGGCGTACTTGGCCTGCCATGTTTGCTTTTCCAGCTCTGAGCCAGCTGCAGGAGCCGGGCTCGGGAGTTTCGTCGGTGTGGCGTATTTAGTTAGCCACGTCTGCTCTGTCGCCGACGTTCCTCCTGTCTTCGCCGGAGTCCCCGATGTTGTGGCCTGGTTTGTGAGTGTCCAGTCACCACAATCCGGCACATACATGCACGCGTATCCATGAGGGATCTCCTTAGGCGCCTCCATTAAGAACTGGTAGTCACTGGGGTCGCCACCAATTCTGCAGACGAGGAATGCCGGTGTAGTCGGCACTTCAGCCGGTGCTGCCAACGCAAACGGCAGCGGTGGACGGGACTGGAATGGCAACTCTCCTTGATGAGTCCCGAGAGCTGGTCCTGACGGCGAGTACTGGTGGTTCATGATCTCCTGGATCACGCGCAGAGCGACACGCTCCAGCACGTTGACCAAGTTCTCGGAGTGGCGGTGTAGCGAGTGAGCCACCAGGTAGTTGATCTCCTGCCGCAGACCCCTGGTGCGTTCCTCCGACGGGGTAGAGAGGTCTATCCCATCGAGTGCACCTTCCGGTGAGAACCCCTTCCATCCGATGCCACCGGAACGGGTTCTGCGAAAAGAGCCGATGAGGTCGGCTTCGAGGGTAGCCTTGATCTCGTTGTATTGCTTCTTGAGGTCGTCGGGCGGATCCCCGTAGGTGATCGGCGCGCCGTCCGCCATCTCGGATGTAGATGGCGATGTGGTTGATGTAGACGATAGTCCCACCGGGCGTGCCGAATGTGTTGACTGCCAAAACCCACCGGCGGGCAGCGGCCTTGTCAACACCGTAGAGCCGGGAAGAGCCTAGAGCTGCGGCTGGCTGAGACCCCTCCGAGCGACGGCCCGCAATGCTCTTCCGGTCACACGCGGCGTTGCGAAGTGCAGGGCGTGCCACCCGACCTATACCTGGTCGGGAAGGTGATGAAGATGCCTCGCTTAGTTTCCTGCAGGGCATACATGTAAACGTTAAATACGAGCCTCGATCGGCTCTCAGGTTATCCTGTGAATCGGCTCAAAGAGCCGATCCACCCATGATCCGTACGGGGTGCACGAATACTTGGTGGTCCTGCTTGATTAAGATGAAGCTAATGAGATCTACGACGATTTAGGGTTTTCACCGCATAATCGGATCATCCTACTCTAGGTTGGGCCTTGCGGCCACGCACGGTGCTCGTAAGCCGATCCTAAACAAGGCCAAAAAACCAACATGAAGTTGATCCTAGGAACATCCCGTTTAGGACTTGCGAACGCCACCCTACGTGCCACTGGATCCTCCCCTTTTGTAAGGCCTAACTATTGCGGATATTAAACTAATCCTTGTAGAACAAGGAGCAATCGTAACGGATCAGATCTACTAAATAATGATCAAGCGGGGTGCCGCCCCCACACCTGAGATAGGCGTGAGGGCGGCTAGATATGCAAGGGTTGCACTACGTAAGCATGCTTAAACGAAGAACAATGCTAACCCTAACACATCTAATGATAACTACGTTGCTCGCCATCAAAAACGCTTCGAGTACGAGCAACGCATGAACAACGTGGGGCTTGTGCTGCCTAGATCGCAAGATGCGATCTAGGCAGCATGTCGCTTACCCGATAGAAACCCTCGAGACGAAGGAGTTGGCGATGCGCCGAGATTGGTTTGTTTTGGGGTTGAACGTGAGTTGTTGTTTATTCCATAAACCCTAGGTACATATTTATAGTCCAGGGGACTTTCTAATGTGGGCGTGCACTAAACCGTGCACGAGACAAACTCTAACTTTTAATCTAACATACAATCTACCATAAAGATACACGGGCAATTCAGCCCAATCCCTTCGTGTCAGGCCGCTTCAGGATTCCTCCACATGTAATCTTCCAAGCCCGGCCCACCTCTGGATTTGTCTAAAATATGGTGATAACAATATTTGAGTCAAGGTGCTTGTTACTACTGTAGCAATACCTTTGTATCTTTATTTTCTTGCATTGTTGTGCCAAGTAAAGTCTTTGATAGAAAGTTGATACTAGATTTGGATTTCTGCGCAGAAACAGATTTTTTGCTGTCACGAATTTGAGCTTTTCTCTCTGTAGAAAACTCTAAAAATTCTGAAAAAATTCATGAGTAATCCTCAGATATGTACGCAACTTTCATTCAACTGGAGCTTTTCCATGTGAGCATGTTAAGTGCCTCGAAAAAATTCGTCTTTACGGACTATTCTGTTTTGACCGATTCTGCCTTTTATTTCGCATTGCCTCTTTTACTGTGTTTGAATGGATTTCTTTGCTCCATTAAATTTCAGTAGTCTTGGGTAATGTCCAGAAGTATTGGGAATGATTGTGTCCTTGCTGAACATGTGAATTTTTGATTATGCACTAACCCTCTAATGAGATTGCTTTGAGTTTGGTGAGGAGGATGATATAATATGATCAAGAAGAATGAAAAGTCTAAGCTTGGGGATGCCCCCGTGGTTCATCCTTGCATAGAAGACTCAAGCGTCTAAGCTTGGGGATGCCCAAGGCATCCCCTTCTTCATCAAACTTATCAGGTCACCTCTAGTGAAACTATATTTTAATTCCGTCACATCTTATGTGCTTTACTTGGAGCGTCCGTGTGATTTTATTCTCGTTTGTTATTTTAAGTTTTCTTAATAAATCGGATCCTAACATGCTTGTGTGGGAGAGAGACACGCTCTGCTTTTTCATTTGAACACTTGTGTTCTTCGTTTTATTTTTCATGTTCATGGCGAAAGCTAAAAGCCGCAACACTTATTGATATTTGGTTGGAAACAGAAAATGCTTCATGTGGTAATTGGTATATTGTCTTGAATAATTTTATACTTGGCAATTGTTTTGATCTCTCAAGTAGATCATGTTTAAGCTCTTGCATCATGTAGTTTAAACCTATTTGTGGAGAACTACCGTAGAGCTTGTTGAAATTTGGTTTGCATGATTGGTCTCTCTAAGGTCTAGATATTTTCTGGTAAAAGTGTTTGAACAACAAGGAAGACAGTGTAGAGTCTTATAATGCTTGCAATATGTTCTTATGTAAGTTTTTCTGTACCGGTTTATACTTGTGTTTGCTTCAAACAACCTTGCTAGCCAAAGCCTTGTACTGAGAGGGAATGCTTCTCGTGCATCCAAAACCTTGAGCCAAAACCTATGCCATTTGTGTCCACCATAACTACCTACTATGTGGTATTTTTCTGCCATTCCAAGTAAATACTTCATGTGCTACCTTTAAACAATTCAAAACTTTATTACTCCTTATTTGTGTCAATGTTTTATAGCTCATAAGGAAGTATGTGGTGTTTTATCTTTCAATCTTGTTGGGCAGACTTTCACCATAGGACTAGTGGCATATACATCCGCTTATCCAATAATTTTGCAAAAAGAGTTGGCAACGGGGTGCCCAACCCCAATTAATTAAACTTTCAATAATAATTCTCTTCACATGTTTTGCCCTGATTTATCAGTAAGCAACTTAATTTTGCAATAGACACTCCTCCATGGTATGTGAAATGTTGGAAGGCACCCAAGGATTCGGTTAGCCATGATTATGAAAGCAAAAGGTTGGGATGAGTGTCATCTATAAATAAAACTAAAATACATGTGTAAACAAAAGAGAAGAGGGATGATCTACCTTGCTGGTAGAGATAACGTCCTTCATGGGAGCCGCTCTTTGAAAGTCTGTTTGACAAGGGGGTTAGAGTGCCCACTACCATTCGTTGACAACAACAAACACCTCTCAAAACTTTATTTTTATGCTCTCTATATGATTTCAAAACTTGAAAAGCTCTAGCACATGATTTAATCCCTGCTTCCCTCTGCGAAGGGCCATTCTTTTACTTTATGTTGAGTCTGTTTACCTACTTCTTTCTATCTTAGAAGCAAACACTTGTGTCAACTGTGTGCACTCGATTCTTACATGCTTACTTATTGCACTTATTATATTACTTTGTGTTGACAATTATCCATGAGATATGCATGTTGAAAGTTGAAAGCAATTGCTGAAACTTAAATCTTCCTTTGTGTTGCTTCAAAACCTCTTATTAAGAATCTATTGCTTTATGAGTTAACTCTTATGCAAGACTTTTTGATGCTTGTCTTGAAAGTACTATTCATGAAAAAAATTTGCTATATGATTCAGTTGTTTAGTCATTATCTTTTTGTTAGCAAACTATAGACCATTGCTTTGAGTCACTTCATTCATCTAATATGCTTTACAATAGTGTTGATCAAGATTATGTTGGTAGCATGTCACTTCAGAAATTAATCTTTTTATCATTTACCTACTCGATGGCGAGTAGGAACTAAGCTTGGGGATGCTTGATACGTCTCCAACGTATCTATAATTTCTTATGTTCCATGCTTGTTTTATGACAATACCTACATGTTTTATTCACACTTTATAATGTTTTTATGCATTTTACGGGACTAACCTATTAACAAGATGCCACGGTGCCGGTTCTCGTTTTACTGCTATTTTTTATTTCAGAAAAGCTGGTTTACAAATATTCTCGGAATTGGACGAAACAAAAGCCCACGGCCCTATTTTCCACGGAGTGTTCCAGAAGACCGAAGAAGAGTCGAGGAAGGCCAGCAGGGGGGCCACACCATAGGGCGGCGCGGGGGGTCCCACTGCCGCGCCGACATGTGGGGAGGGAGCCCCCTGGCTCCCCCGACGCTGCCCCTTCGCCTATTTATTCCTTCGTCCCCGAAAACCCTAGCACCGAGAGCCAAAATACCAGAACAGTTCCAGAGACGCCGCCGCCGTCAACCCTAACTCGGGGGGTTCAGAAGATCTCCTCCGGCACCCTGCCGGAGAGGGGAATCATCACCAGAGGGCTCTACATCACCATGCCCGCCTCCGGACTGATGCGTGAGTAGTTCATCCTTGGACTACGGGTCCATAGCAGTAGCTAGATGGTTGTCTTCTCCTCTTGTGCCATCATGTTTAGATCTTGTGAGCTGCCTATCATGATCAAGATCATCTATTTGTAATGCTACATGTTGTGTTTGTTGGGATCCGATGAATATGGAATACTATGTAAAGTTGATTATTGATCTATCATATATGTGTTATTTATGATCTTGCATGCTCTCCGTTGCTAGTAGACGCTCTGGCCAAGTTGATACTTGTGACTCCAAGAGGGGCTATTTATGCTAGATAGTGGGTTCATGTCTCCCTTGAATCTGGGGGAGTGACAGCAACCCCTAAGGTTGTGGATGTGTTGTTGCCACTAGGGATAAAACATCAATGCTTTGTCTAAGGATATTTGTATTGTTTACATTACGCACAGTACTTAATGCAATTGTCCGTTGTTTGCAACTTAATACTGGAAGGGGTGCGGATGCTAACCCGAAGGTGGACTTTTTAGGCATAGATGCATGCTGGATGGCGGTCTATGTTCTTTGTCGTAATGCCCTAAGTAAATCTCATAGTAGTCATCATGATATGTATGTGCATTGTTATGCTCTCTATATTTGTCAATTTCCCAACTGTGATTTGTTTACCCAACTTGTTATTTATCTTATTGGAGAGACACCACTAGTGAACTGTGGACCCCGGTCCATTCTTTTACATCTTAAATACAACCTTACTTTTCAAAAAAGATTAACTAATCTAAATCTAAAGAAAAACAAAAAAATGCAATCATTGTTCTCTTTTGTTTTCTGCAAGCAAACATCATTTTCCACACCATACGTTTAATCCTTTGTTTTCAGCAAGCCGGTGAGATTGACAACCTCACTGTTAAGTTGGGGCAAATTAGTTTGATTGTGTTGTGTAGGTTCCACGTTGGCACCGGAATCCCTGGTGTTGCGTCGCACTACACTCCTTCACCAACAACTTTCACGTGATCTTCATCTCCTACTGGTTCGATAACCTTGGTTTCTTACTGAGGGAAAACTCGCTGCTGTACTCATCATACCTTCCTCTTGGGGTTCCCAACGGACGTGTGCTTTACCGTCACAAGCAGGTGTTTGAAGAGAAAAAAAAAAACTATGGAACTTTACTTGCATGGTAGTAGCAATGTTATTAGTATGAATTCCTTGAACACCATTATTGCTAATGTTATGGAAAAGTCTAAACTTGGGGAAGCTAGTTTTTATGAAAATGGTTTTTTTAGTTCCCCAGCTTTAGAGGATGAAATTTGCTATGATGATACTATGCCTCCAATATATGATGATTACAATGATGATTATGTTATTTTAAGTACACCTACTACTGAGGAGAAAATTAATTATGATTACAATATGCCTCCTATATTTGATGATTATGGTGATGAGAATAACATTAGGCGTTTGTGTTTGTATAGGTTGTTTTGGTTTCAGTCGAGTGTATCCGATTCTTGTAAATCTGGGGTTTTCCCTCTTCTTTAATGCAAAAGCAGAGCACCTGCTGTTCATCATCAAAAAAATATTCAAATGATGGGTACATACCTCGGATCTTCTTTACAACTTACCTGCTCATTTTCAAATGTACATTTACTTATAGGAGTTCACACGCATAAATATTGTACATACATTTAAGGAATTTTAACGGGGGGGGGGGGGGCAATGGCCCCCTTGCCTGCACGGAAGCTCCGGCACTGTGAATAGAGGGGTCCTTAGTATCATGTCAACGTTGGGCCCCAAAAATCTATGGACCTGACCTCGCTGCATCCCAGATGATTAATGCCAATGCTCTTGATCCTCCACTAGCGGCGTCCCTGCTCCCTATGTCTCCTCCACCACCGGGTGCGGGAGCGCCATTACCGCCGACTCCAACACCACCCGCTTTCGGAACCGATCAGCAGAGTAATGGGGAGGGGAAGGTTAACCCACGAAAATTTGGGATTTGTTGTGTCATGTACTTCGCCATCGACACGTTCTTCTACTTCAAGACAATACATGTTCCCCTTCTGGCGAGGAGAAGAGGAGATGGCGTCGGAGCACTCATCGTAATTGTTAGATTCATAGGAGAGTTGAAAGAGATTTTTTACTTAATCCACCAAGCGCCTTCCTACTGTGATTTTTTTAAAATAATTCTATACCAAATGGATATAATATGAGAATAAATTTTAGGTTAGTTCTAAAAATACTAATTTTTCATTATATATGTTTATGTTTTTTTATCAATATACATTGTCAAACTTTATAAAGTTTGACTTTGAACAAACTATATATGTAGCATATTTTGGGCAGGAGGGAGTACAATAGTTAGCTATTCCTTTTTATACACTTCGCATTTTGAGTTTAGTCAAAGTTAAACCTTCTAAAGTTTGACCAAAATGTTTATGAAAAAAATCAGCATCTACAATATAAAATCCAATGTATAGAATTGTCATAAATTATTTTCATATTATATGCTTTTGTTATTATAGATGTTGATATTTATTCTCCTATTTTTGGTTAAATTTTAAAAAGTTTGAGTTTGACTAAACCCAAAATGTAAAGTAAATAGAAAAGCAATAATATTCTTTGTTTTTCTATTTATCAGTCGTGGGGAAATTTTGGAACGGACTGGGAAGCAGAGACTAGAGAAGAACGTACAGAACGGAACGTGGTCTAGCTCACTAGCTGGTAAACTAGAGAACCTTTAAGTTCCACCGATTAAAACAGAACGACCCATAGCGATGAGACATAAGACTCCCTGGTATTTTTTTTTTTTGCAATTTCGGAAGACCGGCCATGGTCCAGTATGGTCCACTAGCAGCGCCGCCAGTGATTGATGTTACATTTATAGTCAGCCAATTGGGAAGGGCTATTATAAAAATCTTGAAGCTTGAGTTCAACAAGCTGATTGATCTAAACTTTCTCATCATAGTGGTTGCATTTGCTCCTTTAGGCTAGTCATACTGCTAGTATCATATCTAGTATCATACATATTGGTTCTACAAAAATAATGATGTGGTGGCTAATTAAGGAGGAGAGAGAGCAGATTAGAGTAACATATGTGCATACTGTATCATAGCGCATATCACGAGAAAATTTAATGTCAAACAAATCTTGTATACAAATCTGCATTGATATTCTAAAAAGCAATAAATATAGCATGACTATGATACTACTCTATGATACTACCCACTCTAGAGATAGTATCATACACACATATCATATGCATGATACTACTATATGATCATATATGATACATACCACTATGACCAGCCTTAGAGATCAAAGTAAGAGCAAAATTTAACCCATATACTACCTCCGATTCAAGGAATAAGACGTCCTCATTTTACGTGTTTTTTGTTTGACTAAGAATTACTTCAAATATATAAAGATTGTTTGTATGAAATTAGCATCATTAGAAAGTGCTTTTCAATACGAATCCAAGGATACTAATTACATATAATATAATCAAGATTGTGTTTCTCAATTTTTATGGTCAAAGTTCGTCTTGGAATACGCGTGCGCCTTATTCCTTGGGACAGAGGTAGTATTGACTACAATAACATCTTGGAAATGTTGATAGAAGTAAAAGGGATGCCATGAGGGCCAGGTGCACCATCAACATAGGAAGCAAGCACTGCTTGTTTAACTGAAATGGCAGTTCACCTGAATCACGAAGTGACATCTATTGTTGGACTCGTATGAAAGAAATACGGTTTTAGTTGGTTCAAACCTCTGTTCTTATTTACTACTCACGTGGTGTATCTTTTCATTTCTTTCCTGCATCATCGGGTCTTCCTCCTGTTCAGTGAATAAGATAAACTGAATCTTTCTCCAGATATAGTACTCTCTTTGATCCATAATAACTGTCAAGATATATAACTTTATACTAAATCCCTGACACTTATTATAGACCGGAGGGAGTAAGTAATACTGGTACCCTTTCTGAAAAGAATGCCTCAGGTTGATTTTTCCAACAAAGAAAAGGCCAGCACAGATGGGCCTCAATATCGCATGATTGTACATGTACATAAATATGGCTATCAGTAGTCCAGTATAGCAAGAAGCAAGCAGTTGACATTTATTTTCTTCTTTTATTGTCCTCTCTTTACAAGAATAATGCACATGGCTATGACTACCAGACAAATTATTATATACCTGGTTTTCTATCGTATCAGAAAGGTACAACAACATTGCAAGAGGTGGTTTCCAAAAGAAATTGTTGTTTCCACGAAAACAAGTAGAAAACACCACCGCCATTCTACCTAAAATTACACATGACTTCTTGTATCTTCACCACTGATAATTCTTTTATTATTATTCTGTGAGGCCAATAGAGTGCTCGATTCCTTACAACGGGACCATCTTGGAATACTCTTTCCCTCTTTGCTCCAGAACTTAGCAACCAGCATCTTTAGGAAACCCCTGAAGTCAACAACAAATGAAGTTACAATCTCCCTGCACAAGATTGCGATGCGTTATTACAAGTCACTAATTTGACACACGGCACGAAGATGTTACTACAACCTTGAGATGCTATGGAGACAGAAAACATCTACAAAGTAAATAAAAATAAATTCATTTGAACCGGTCACAAGTTGATGTCATTTTATTACAATATTTGTATTTGATCGATGCTAACAAAACAAGACAGCTCATACAGACTATTACGACAGGCCATTATAGGATATATATGGAACAAATTAAACCTCTCAAACTGAATACTCAAAGATTGATGTTAGCTTAAACATCCACATTAAAGTTTCAGCGTTCGAGGCAAAAGTAATGCCCACAAAACAGAGATCCTACGCTGATCATTCCCTAACTAACAGAACATCATTGAGTACATACATATTACTAAGACCATACATAGACTTTAAAAGTATTTTTCATAAAAGTTCAAATTACACACTCTGATCCCAAATATAAGTAGTTCTTCTGGAATCTGTCCCAGACAAACAGTTCTAGGTTTGATGGACTGTCAACCACAGATTGAATTAAAAACATCAACAAGATCCAATTGACACTATAAATTCTGAAATATACTTCCATACATACTTATTTTTATTTGAAGGAATGTATTTTAAAAAGAAATAGATGGTCAAACTGTAATTTTGAAGACTATGAATGGCCAAAACTACATATATTTAGAATCAGGAGTAGAAACATAAGAATAAAAGCTTAGTTTAACAGGAAACTCATATAGGTTCATATTTGACGATTGAAGCAGGCAGTGTATTGACCTTAGTTTTGTCAAGTACCTGGTGGCTGGTGCCACAATTCAAAATATCAACATATCGGATATAGAAGAATAACCAACAGGAACGATAGCAATTGAAGTGAAGTGGTGCTTGAGCAATGTTAGTTCACCATGCAAGTCACGTTTGTTCACAAAAGGCAGAAAAGAAACCAAAATATGGACAGTGCGATACAGGGCCTTGTGGAAGTTGAGCTGTCATGTATATGGAGTAGTGTGTACCACACGAATATGATTTTAAGATTGGGGAAGATTCTATAGTGGGTAGGAAATCCCTATAACTGTAGATCTCCCGTTTCTTTGACCAGGGGAGGCAAGGAAGGACAGATGTCACTCTCACCTGACTGATCAGGGTTGAGATAAGGTGTTGAAACAGGAAACATACTAATTTTGAACTGACACATTATTTGTAAAATACCATCCACTCAACAATCTTGTTTCTATTTCAACTAAAAGTTGTGTACTGAGGTTAAATGACCTTATATTCAAACAATTTCATTCAAATTGAAGCCTCTTAGAGCTAACAGGTACCAACTATTGTTGATCTGTCCATGCCGCTCTCTAAAGAATTCTAGCACTAGAAACATACTACCTCCATCCCAAAGCTTAAGGCTATTATTTTTCAGAAAGTCAAGCTATGTCAAGTTTGACTAATTTTTTACCAAAAATCATTAACATGCAAAAGTACAAAATTAATATCATTAAATAGATAATGAAATATATTTTCGTATGGTGTCTACAAATATTATATTTGTTGATTGATTGTTCTAAAAGTTTGGTCAAACTTTACTTGGTTTGACTTTTCAAAAAAAAAAAAAGCCTTAAGCTTTGGGATGGAGATAGTATAAGTTAGCTGGGAGTTGGGAGGGAGCTTGGAGATGCTAGACAGTTACTTGCGTGTCATGATACTGTTTGACCAAAACTTATATCTGGTTTCATGCAACCCACTGGAAATGCATAAAGACAACAACAGAATGCTACAGAGAGTTCACTTCAAATAACTCAGAACTTGAGAGTAGTTAGCATAAAACTACCACAATTGCGGCGAAATTTACCATTTCATATCACTTCACATTCGCGCGACTGAAATCTACCACCCTAGGGTAAATTTTGCAGCAAATTGTGGTAGTTTTATGCTAAGTACTCTAAAGTTCTGTGTTATTTGAAGTGAACTCTCTGTTGCCTACAGCAAGTTTTTTGCAATTCACACAAATGGTCAATCACGGTGGGTGTGTTTTATGCTAAAACTTGCTGTATAGTGGTAGATTTCTGTCGCGCAAACATAAAGTGGTATGAAATGGTAAATTTCGCCGCAATTGTGGTAGTACCTAATAAGGCATTCACGAGAGGCAACACCAAAGGTTCCATAAGGAGCCAAATGTCCACAATGCAATTGTAATCTGAAAAAAGTAAGGTTGTCTCCTCAGTCAAGGTCAATGTATTGAAAATATTAGGATACAATCATACAAGGTTCATGTGTTGCTGTTTTAATTTAGGTTCAACTTGACCTAGGAAAAAGGAACCTAAGGTGTATGCACACACAAGAGTAGTCACATTGCAGATTCGTATTGCAGCAACCCATTAACAAACTTGTGCAAGCTAAGCTGCAACAGGTAACGGTCCAAATGGACGTACCCAGTGCTGAGAGCTCCCGCACTGTGCGGGGTCTGGGGAAGGTGTTAGTGGCAAGCCTTACCCTCACGAAGTGCAATGTGAGGAGACCGCGACTCGAACCTGGGACCTCTCGGTCACAGGCGGTGAGGCTCTACCGCTGCACCAGGCCCGCCCTTCCAGGTAACGGTCCAAATGGAACGTAAAATTATAGGAAGCTTGGGCAAGATGAGAATGCGGGACTATAATTTGATTTCACAAAGACTATTCCTTGGTAGAGGTACAAAATATGCAGGCTCCCCAATGTGGACAGGTTCAGGTTTGTACACGTGTAAGGACAGGATCAGGTCAGACATCAGCAGTTCTAAATCCATCAACAAAACCAAGCACAGTACAAAGTTCACATAATTGGTTGCAACAAGCATGAAAGACTTCATGGGGCAGTCATGTTTGCATATTATCCTAACAAGAAACTGAGAGTTGGAAATAGAAAATCACACCAAAACATGAAACTGAATAACTATATCAAAACATACCACTGGATAATAACTATTAAATATGCAACAAAACCCGCTTCACCAGAATAAGGAAACACGAATACTTACAGTGGAGAACAAGGCGTACGACCTCCATTGACATAGTACACAAATAAGTACGAGTCATAATGCTGTCCTCTTATGTAGTAGAACATCGGAAGTCTTCTGGCTAGCTTAAATAGCATCTTCTTGTAAAAGTTAATAGCAGGCTGGTTATATGAAATGACATGCAAATAAACACCCCTGCAATTCGATACGCTCGCAGCATGTTTAATCACCTCTCGGACCAGTGAAGATGCTGCAAGTGTGAACTCATGTGAGAATCGACTGAAACGCCACTAACAAACTGCGAAGCTAAGATAAGGAGACAGGGAAACAACCTATGCCGAGGTTTCTGTAGCTATCCACGACGCCCAGAGTTAGGATATAAAGGAGTGTTAGATCTTTGTGTGAGTTGTTGTACCTAAATAAATCCTCAATCTGCAGATTCAAATGGTTAGCTAGCTCCACTGAGACCACTGGCTAGATTTTCAGGAGCTGATTATATCGTACCTCGCTATCTTTCGCCGCAATCATCCTCGTGGTTACAAAGCCTATGAGCTCATCCCTGCCTTCGTCGGATCTGCTGGTGTCCACAGCACCCCAGGAAATGATACCATGGCCATTGACAACATTCAAGAAGAACTCTCGCTCGTACCTAACCAAAAATAAAAGAAACGGGGATGATGATTAACGGGGCTAATAATGGGGAAATCTTCAGTCGGTCGCAACAACAAACTGTACAAGTAAACTTGCAAGCACCTTATGGGGAACAGCGCGAGATGAATCTTCTCAAGAACCTCGAGGTCGGAGGGCTGGATAGGGCGATACTCTATGGAGGGGTAAATTTCGGATCTCGGGTCCAACATGAGAAGCTCCGGTGACGACGGGACACCAGGTTATTCGCCAGGAGGCCCAGGGCGCCGGAGGGAGAGCCCGGCGTCGAGACGTGGCAACTCGTTGGCGCGCTTCGAGCGCGCGCTACGGCGAATCGCAGCAGCCTTTGCTGACAGCGGCGTGATGGAAAGAGGGGAGGAGGCGGCGCAGCGTTAGAGGTTGATCGGTGTGAAAGAGTGGAACGGAGAGAAGAGTAGAGGGGACGAGAAGGCCGGATCGAGCGCACCGGTGGCCGGCGGAAGGGGGAGACCGGGGAGGGACCTGTATACGAGCGGCGGTGACCGGGAGGAGGAAAGGGAGAAGGAGACAGAGGGAGGCTAATCGGCTTGATTTAGTGGAAGCTAACCATGGTTGAGTACGACTATTACAGTAAGTTTTTATTACTGTTTTTTTGGGTGCAAATAGAACACTGACATTAAAAGAAACATCAAACAATATAAAACTGTCTAAGAAAAACGAAAATTACAACACGATCATTGAGAAGCTCTTCATCTTCAACCTCCAGACCGTATCGACGGCGCGCTGCCGCTCCTCCCGAGTCGGCCTGACATTGTTGGTTGTGGACGGAAGTCGCTGAATGGGTCAAAAAGACCACATCGGCCCGGGAGATGAAAAAAATAGGATGAACTGCCGATGAAGTTCCTTGACGATCCGAAGATCCCCACAACCAGATGAAATCCTCGAAGACCACACCACACCCACAAGCTTCTCGGCGTCGTCGTCGAGATAGGGTTGAAGCCGAAAAAACCTTATTGCACGAGACGCCGCCACCACCACCTAAAAGCCGCCCCTACAAACAAAAACCCTAAAGACGGGAAACGAAAACCCCAAAACTTGGAAACAGCGTCCTCCCGCTGACCAGATCGGAGGCGAACGCCGACACGAGGCAGAGGAACCCTAATCGCCCGAGGATCCCCTCACGAGGGAAGGGGTACGGTTCGCTCGCAGGCACTCACGTTTTAGTACAAGTGGCTTCTTCACCTCCAAAACGAAACTTATAGAGAACCAACATATAATTGAATGGTTAAAGAATAACTTTATTAAAGATACTAATAGACGTAGACATGCGTGCGTTTACATGGATAGGCCGAGAAGATTGCTTCAAGAAACTTAGCCACAACACATGTGTCATCCACACTGGTTGCTCCAAATCTCCACAAGGCATCATTGATTTCGAGCTCCTCCCAAATATATTTGGTGGTCTCGGAATGGGTGATGGATGGGTAGATCTCTAGATTCACTACCTTTTTGAAGCATGTTTTACGCTTGAGCATTGAGTTGTCCTCCTTCGTTTTTCAATGTTGGTGATGTTATCCACAACTTTATCATTGAAACCTCAATGATCTTTTTCTAAAGTTAGAGGTGAACACTTTTAAGATGTATCATCAACATTTCCAATGCATTGGGGTTTCTCCTCTCTTGAGATTTTTCTAGATAGGTATTTGAACATGTCATCATCTTTTCCTTTAACCCTTTGCATAATTAACATGACACTAAAACCTATTCATACAACTCATAAACACGTTTCTCTCAATCACTTGTAGTCAACATCAAAAGGCACTTAGGGGGTGAAGTTTTCCTATGAAAAATTACATTTCCATTTCCATGTAGAGCTAAATGAAAAAGTATCGCTAACCTAGCGAGTTGTAGCTGATTAGGTATCTTGATGACCACTAGTGGCCACCGAGAACACCGAACGGTTGTGAGGCAAACCAGTTTTATGAGGCACAACCAACGAAGAGGCAAGAAAATTGCTAAATGTGGCAACCAGAAGAAAAACGAACCAACACACAAACATTGAGAGCGGTCTTGGTCAATATCAATAGTCCCCGTAAAGCCTATTAGCATCATTGAGTCACAAGCGAGAGGGGGTGTTACGGTATGTGTGGATCCCACATTCTTTCCTATCATTTCAGACGTTTGGTACTACTAGTTAGAATATGAAACTTAACATGGTATTCGAGCAGATGTCTTGGGTTCAAGTTAAATCTGCAAAACTCAATGCACTGTCCACAACAGGCAGGACAGGGCAGCATGTTCCACGGCTTCTTTTGAGCAAGTGTAGTCTCTAAAATACCACTAGGCCAGTAATCATTCAAAGTCTCTTAGAACTCAAGAACATGTGTAGCGGAATTCGCAAGAAAGATCTGCGTACATATATACAAAATTCCTCTAGCTTGGGTACACTGTTAACTTTGGACATATTTCCACACAAACAGGAATATGGTCTACTGTCTATGGTCAAGCGAAATCCAGGTGATGATTATTTCTATAATACGGCCCCAGTAATGAACCTATGGTTCAGCACAGCCTCGGCAGTTGGTCGTTTACGGTAATCCGGATTAAGCATTGCCTACAGACAAGAAATCAGAGTCAGTTCCTTGCTGAAGATGTAGGGAAACGAAATTAGATTTAAGAAATCCACATTTTATACAGTAAGCACACATAATTAATGTAGTCCAGTTACATGCATAATCTGCAGCAGCAGAAGGTTTGTGAACAGATAAATTTTAACTACTCATGATAGAGGCAAACCTGCAGCAATTCCCAGCCGGCACGATCACCTAAATCTAGAAATAATACAGCTTCCAACAATTGATCATCTTCCAGACAATACCTATGTGGATTCGTAAAAATAGATAAAAATAAGCAAAAAACGAATTTTATCAACTGAATTTGAAGCACAAAATTTTCAACTATTGAAAGTTTAAGCCATGTAAGTAATGCTTTTTTTTTAGTATTCGTACTCTCTTGCAGCATAAATGTCGAGACGGAAGGTGTTCTCCAAAAGTCTCTGCAAACAGATCAGTACTTTGTTGGATATAACGGTGCAAAAGGAAAACAACATTTCACTTATGAACTCAAAGCTAAACTATAATCAATAACCTGCAAGGAAATGCCATCCATGATGCCTGCTTTACAAAACGGAATAAATGACATGTATGCAACAAGCAACCCAGCTCCATATCTGTTTTTTTTTTCCAATCACAAGTATATGTCAGGGACTAGCATTTTTGATGAGGGACAGTAGAGAAAATAAATTAAAATAAAACAGAAGTAAGGTTCAGTACTAGCTTCTACACACTTCTACTATATTCTAGGAAATAGAATCCTCCAGTCACATGTGTTGTAGTAGTTTCTAGCACGTTCTAGCTATATGTTGTAACTAGAATATTTGTATCTCTTTTTCTAGCTTATGTAGTGTTCTCTAGAACACTCTAGTTGTGAGTAGAGCTAAGGAGTGAAGGCTCATGCAGCCTATAAATAGAGGTCCAGCCTCTACATATGTAACCAGACTATGTATCACCTACCTATCAATAAAGAGAACTTTTTGTTCTTGTTTTAAGATGTTGGATTAGATCTTGTGTTGAGAGTTTGGATTGAACTCTTGACAGCCCCCGCCCCTAGAGCGATATCTAGCTTACGCCCTAGAGCGATATCTAGCGCAGCATGTTGAAGCGGTTCCTTCAACATTTGTGCTGTCCACATTGTAGCAACACGGTGGAGCGGTTCCTCCACAACTTTGTGCTGCTTCAGGTGGTATCAGAGCCCTGCTGATCCGTTCAAGTTGTGGTTCCCTCATTGAGAGTAAGCTGCAACAAGCAATGGAGGAGTTGGGAAAGAGAATGGATGCTGCAGAACAACAAATCCAAACGTTGCGTGAAGATCTTAACCGGAGATTTGATCAGCTAGTTGAGATGATCAATAAAGAGAACTTTCTGTTCTTGTTTTAAGATGTTGGATTAGATCTTGTGTTGAGAGTTTGGATTGAACTCTTGACAGCCCCCGCCCCTAGAGCGATATCTAGCTTACGATCAATAAAGAGAACTTTCTGTTCTTGTTTTAAGATGTTGGATTAGATCTTGTGTTGAGAGTTTGGATTGAACTCTTGACAGCCCCCGCCCCTAGAGCGATATCTAGCGCAGCATGTTGAAGCGGTTCCTTCAACATTTGTGCTGTCCACATTGTAGCAACACGGTGGAGCGGTTCCTCCACAACTTTGTGCTGCTTCAGGTGGTATCAGAGCCCTGCTGATCCGTTCAAGTTGTGGTTCCCTCATTGAGAGTAAGCTGCAACAAGCAATGGAGGAGTTGGGAAAGAGAATGGATGCTGCAGAACAACAAATCCAAGCGTTGCATGAAGATCTTAACCGGAGATTTGATCAGCTAGTTGAGATGATCAAAAAGGGTGTTCCTCCTACTGCCAATGATGAAGAATCATCAAAGGATGGTGAAGATGCTCAACGGAGAAGAAAGGGAGGTCATCTTGGAGCAAAAACACCTCAACCACATGATGTTCAGCGTACCTCAAGAATGCCAACTTATGATGAAATTTCTGAAGATGAAGAAAATGATGAGGGCCTTGAAGAACCTGACCTCTATGCACATCCAAGAGTACCCAACACTACGTATGCGAGGGATACATACAAGGTGAAAGCTGAGATCCCTACTTTCAATGGAAATGTTGATATTGAAGGGTGCCTTGATTGGTTGTACGAGGTGGAAACTTTCTTTGAGGTCATGAATATTCCAGAAGACCATAGAGTCTCTTTGGTCGCATACAAGCTGAAAGGAGGCGCTGGTGCATGGTGGCATCGCCTTCAAAAAGACCGTAGGCTAAGAGGAGAACCTCGTGTGCGATCTTGGCGGCAAATGAAGAATCTTTTAAAGGGAAGATTTTGCCTGCAGATTATGATCAGATCCTATTTATTCAGTTTCAGAATTGTGCCCAAAGAAATAAGACTGTTTCAGAATATACAGAGGAGTTTCTAAGGCTACAAGTGAGGTGCAACCTTGCTGAAACAGAAGATCAACAAGTTGCAAGGTACATCAATGGTCTCAGTGTATCCAGAATTGTTTAATGATGCAGCAAATTTGGTCCCTTGATCAAACATAAGATCTAGCCTTAAAGGCCGAGAGGTTGGTAAAAACAAGAAAGGCAAGTAAGGCTCCATATTCTCATATGGAAGCCCCACCTAGGAGTAACTCCCATAAAGCCGAAGAAAAGACCACTCAACCCAAGAAAAAACAACCTGCCCCAAAACAAGTTGGTGGTAAGAGCAGGACTAAGCCTGTGATAAAGTGTTATAAATGTGGTGAAGAGGGACATGTATCTAGCAAATGCCCATTGAGGAAATTTGTCAACACCACAATCCATGATGGTGAAGATGATGAAGAATATGAATCTGAAGATGTAGAAGGACAAGATATTTGTGAAGAAGAGGGAGAAGAGGTGGTATGTGTGATTCAACGCCTATTGTGCTCAACACCGCAACCCGACAACACACAAAGGAAGAAAATATTTGAGAGCAAATGCACGGTGAATGGCAAGGTATGCAAATTAGAAATTGATAGTTGCAGCTGCGAGAATCTCATCTCCCAAAATTTGGTGAACCATTTAAAACTGGAGACTCATGATCACCCAAACCCATACACTATTGGATGGATCAAGAAAGGGGTGAATATGAGGGTCACCAAAAAATGCAACCTGCCACTCTCTTTGGGCAAGTACTACCGCTCAAATGTACTATGTGATGTGGTTGATATGGATGCCAGCCATGTTCTTCTTGGGAGACCTTGGCAGTTTGATGTGGATACCACACATAGAGGGAAAGAAAATTCATACTCCTTCACTTGGAACAAGCGAAAGATCATCATTCTACCCAATCAATCAGATCATAATAGCTCTAAAGAGGAGGGGAAAAGTATGTTAACTATTTCTCACACCTCTAATGAATTTATGGGAGACTTGAAGGTGGCAAATTTGTGTGCTGCACTTGTTGTGAAAGGAGAAGTGCAACCAGAGGTTAAAATTCCAGCAAAGGTACATGACCTACTAGCTGAATTTCAGAGCATACTTGGAGAGCCACAAGGCCTACCGCCAATGAGAGGAATTCAACATCGAATTGACTTTATTCCGGGAGCAAGTCTTCCTAATCTGCCACACTACCGAATGAGCCCAAAAGAGCATGATATACTCAAGGAAAAGGTGGATGAGTTGTTGCATAAAGGGCACATTCGAGAGAGTATTAGTCCATGCGCCGTACCAGCTTTGATCACACCAAAGAAAGATGGATCTATGTGCATGTGTACAGATAGTAGAGCTATCAACAAGATCACCATAAGGTACAGATTTCCTATTCCCCGTTTGGATGATATGCTAGATCAGCTTAGTGGTGCAAGAGTATTCACAAAGCTCGATTTAAAGAGCGGATATCATCAAATTCGCATTAGACCCGGAGACGAATGGAAAATAGCTTTTAAGACAAAGGAAGGGTTGTTTGAGTGGATGGTGATGCCATTTGGACTCTCTAATGCACCAAGTACCTTTATGCACTTGATGAACCAGGTACTTCGACCCTTCTTATCCCACTTTGTTGTGGTTTATTTTGATGACATCTTGATATATAGCAAGGATGAAGATGAACACTTGCATCACATCCGTAAGGTACTATGTGTACTAAAGGAGAACGAACTCTATGTCAACTTGAAGAAGTGTGTTTTCCTTCAAACAAAACTTATTTTCTTGGGCTTTGTCATAACAAGTGAGGGCATTCACGTTGATGACTCTAAAGTTAAAGCAATCAGAGAATGGCCAACTCCAAAGACTATTTCTGAGGTGAGAAGTTTCCATGGTCTTGCAACTTTCTATAGGCAGTTTTTGAAAAATTTCAGTACCATCATGGCACCAATTAGTGAATGCCTAAAGAAAGGAAAGTTCCAATGGAACGAATCTGCTGAAACTAGTTTCAAGGAGATAAAGGAAAAACTCTCACAAGCTCCCTTCTTAGTACTACCCGATTTCACTAAAACTTTTGAGCTAGAGTGCGATGCAAGCGGAGTAGGCATTGGGGCTGTTCTATCTCAAGAACGAAGACCCATTGCATTCTTTAGTGAGAAGCTAAGCGAAGCAAGACAGAAGTGGAGTACCTATTAGCAAGAATTGTATGCTGTTTTCGAGGCTTTAAAGACCTGGGAAGTCTATTTGTTGCCTAAGGAGTTCATTGTTTATAGTGATCATCAATCCTTGAAGCATTTTAGAAATCAAAAGCATGTGGACCGCATGCTAGCAAGATGGGTAGCATATTTAGAGAGGTTTAACTACCTTATTGTGCATAAATCTGGAACAACCAACAGAGTCGTCGATGCTTTGAGTCGTCGTGCATGCCTCTTGACTTCTTTTGAGGCTGAACTTCCGGGCATGGATCAAATAAAAGAGTTGTATGAAGAGGACGAAGACTTTGGCCATGTTTGGGTAAAGCACCTAAGAGACCAACCATTAGGCGACGGCTATTTAGTGCAAGATGGTTATCTCTTCAAGGGTGATCGGTTATGCATCCCAAGAAGTTCTCTACATGACAAGTTGATTAGAGAGCTCCATTCAAGTGATCTTAGTGGCCATGTGGGACATGACAAGACTATCGCTAATCTAGAGGCTCGTTACTATTGGCCACAATTGAAGAGACATGCTGGAAAGTTTGTTCAGCGATGCCCCACATGTCAAACATGCAAAGGCCAGGTCCAAAACTCAGGGTTATACATGCCGTTGCCTATTCCTGATGCTCCATGGGAGGATATCTCTATGGACTTCGTCTTGGGTTTGCCAAGAACAAGGCGCGGGAATGATGCTGTGTTTGTGGTGGTGGACAGATTCTCCAAAATGGCTCATTTCATCCCATGCCGCAAGACAACAGATGCTCGTCATGTTGCAAATTTATTCTTCCGAGAAGTGGTCAGACTTCATGGCGTTCCACGGTCCATTATTTCAGACCGTGATAGCAAGTTCCTTGCTGCATTTTGGTTGACTTTGTGGAAGCAATTCAACACCGAGTTAAAATTTTCTACTACAGCTCATCCACAAACAGATGGCCAAATAGAAGTGGTGAACAAGTCTTTGGGTAATTTGATCTGTTGCATTTGTGGCGATGAAAAGGGACAATGGGATTTAGCTTTATCTCTTGCTGAATTCTCCTACAACAACTCCAACCATAGATCAACAGGAAGGAGTCCTTTCTCTATTGTCTACACTAAGGTTCCAACACATGTGGTGGATCTGCTGAAGCTACCATCAAAGGGAAGCTCAAAGGAAGCATTGTCCTTTGCTGAGAACTACACAAAACTATTTGAAGAAATTCGCGGTGTCTTGAAGGCACAAAATCAGAAGTATAAACAGTTGGCTGATTGCAAACGGAGGCTAAAATCATTCCAAGTTGGTGATAAAGTGATGGTATACCTCTGAAAAGAAAGACTTCCTTTAGGCGTTAAAGGAAAGCTTAGGCAACGGAAATATGGACCTTTCTCTATTTTAAGAAAGATAAATGATAACGCATATGTGATAGATCTTCCTCGGAGATGGGAATATCTCACACATTCAATGTGGCAGACTTGGCCCTTTATCATCCAGAACAAGCACTTTATGAAGATAACTCGAGGTCGAGTTCTAAACAACCAGGGGAGGATGATGAGGGACAGTAGAGAAAATAAATTAAAATAAAACAAAAGTAAGGTTCAGTACTAGCTTCTACACACTTCTACTATATTCTAGGAAATAGAATCCTTCAGTCACATGTGTTGTAGTAGTTTCTAGCATGTTCTAGCTATATGTTGTAACTAGAATATTTGTATCTCTTTTCCTAGCTTATGTAGTGTTCTCTAGAACACTCTAGTTGTGAGTAGAGCTAAGGAGTGAAGGCTCATGCAACCTATAAATAGAGGTCCAGCCTCTACATATGTAACCAGCCTATGTATCACCTCCTATCAAAGTAGAGAACTTTCTGTTCTTGTTTTAAGATCTTGGATTAGATCTTGTGCTGAGAGTTTGGATTGAACTCTTGACAGCCCCCGTCCCTAGAGCGATATCTAGCTTACGCCCCTAGAGCGATATCTAGCGCAGCACGTTGAAGCGGTTCCTTCAACATTTGTGTTGTCCACATTGTACCAACACGGTGGAGCGGTTCCTCCACAACTTTGTGCTGCTTCAATTTTGTAACACAACAAGGAAAAAATCAATACTTACATGTCATCAGCTACTCCAAAAGCTCGCTTCTCAAAAGGTGTTGATGCTCCGGCAGCAGATGCTCGACGCCACAGACTGTCCGATAATGTTCCAACCTCAAGAGACGAAGACCTACCATTGTAAAAGTATATCTGTTAATGTAAAAAAAAAAGTATATCTGTTCCCTTAAATGCTTTCTCATCGGTAAAAGAAAATCTAGAATGGACTGAGCATGTACCCGACATCTACAGAAAATGCCAAATCACGGAGCTGTGGAAGTAAATAATATCCATTTTTCTCTGCAACAGTGCTAAATAATAGAAAGTTACAGCAGGTACAAAATGAATTCAGAATGAGTAATAAACTGAAGCATGAGCAGTAAAGAAGGAACATCAGAATACTTGAGAACAACAGAAGAAGGGCCAATGCTTTGGTGCAGTCTATCATGCTTGTGCATGTGGGCAAGGCCACACATAGCTCCATTAAGCAGCCTAAGGACAAAATATCTCCTAAATTCCATTTTGTATGCACGATCATAGGGATTCCAGTAATTAGGTCGCTCCTTCAACAGCATTTCACTGGTTATTTTTGCATAGTCTGCAGCACTATATCTCCCATCATCACGGAAGGCAAGCCACTATAGAAAAAATATATCAGTCTCACAGCATTATGTGGATAACCTATAAGCTGATAAAGTTATTTGGTAGACCTGCTCTCCAGTAGCAGTCTCAAAGGCTCCTAACAGAAACTGAATGTTCTCACAGATATCCCTTTTATCTTTCTGTAAGTAGAAGACAAGGAAAACAAACAAAAAAATTGGAATTGTCATGTCCGACATACTTATTAAGATCTGCAAGTTCAATTTATGTTGTCATTTCACGATTTTCCTAACCTGAAGAAAAGCATGAGTCCTCAGCTCATTCAATGCCATCAAATTATCTTCAGAAGCACCAGCAATGGCTCCAGGGTATACCTTGTTTCAAAAGCCATGTCTTAGCACATATAAGATCGTAAAGGGATTCATACATCTGGGAAAGGTAGCAACTAACACTATCAGATAAACCAACAAATTGAAAGGCTCTTCCAGCTAAAAAGACAAATTGAAAGGCTCGAATTCGAGGTATTGGGCCTACCACAAATTATCTTGTGAAGCTACTGTTGAATCAAAGGGTGCTATCGACCTATCATAACAGAAGACTGGCCTTACTATAACTATGTGCCATGCCATACAATTAAAATATTATGAACATGTACAGTTTATCAACGCATGGAAGATCCTTATCCACTCCACTTATTAGTATTACAGAATTGCGTATCATAGACTTGTAGATTGAAAATCTGTGTTATACCTTAAATACAGTTTCTATGCCTTTCAATGGACCTTGAACCACTCTTCCCTCGTAGAGTCTGCAAGAGACTATGATAGATGAATAGTATCAGCAAACATTTTCTAAAAAGTGAAATATAGAAACAACATCTGAGATAGATGGAAATAACCTAATCTTCACTTCTCCTTCTCCAACATTTTGGACTCTTAGTCGCTCAATCTCTTCTTGTGAATACCCAAGGCTAAGGTCTTGAATGCCAGCAACATTTGGAAGCCCTCCAGATTGAGAAGATGAATAACTGTTTCACATGACAGAGTGTTGGAAATGGCGACGAATACACGGGAATCCTCTTATGTTCTCTAAGGACTGACAATATCAGGTGATCCTTGTAACAACTCGATAAATAAGATGTAACAGAAATATTAGAAGCAGTGTCCATAGTTTGATGACATGATCTGATACAAATGTTTTGGGGATTTTTCTGGTAAGTGATCAGCAACATCAACATCTAGATCTGGTGACCACATTACATATTTCCAAACATGACCGCAGTATATACTCCTATCTGTTATATGATACTACTGGCCATGTATATTGAATTTATCTGAAGTGTCATAACGTACCTAACTAAGCATCCTTAATAATTTCACCATATTCTCATAAATGTCACCCCTAACAATGTCTCCAAAACAAGGTTTCACCGTAAGGAAACACACACACTAACTGGCTCTTTTCATTGATTTCTGCTGGAAACAACTAAATTAACCTAACATACGCAACATGTTAGAAAATAGTAGGAATGCTAGAACAAATTCCACTCCAGCACGCGCGCACACAGCTCTGCCATCCCAAGTTTTGAATCAAATCACAACGTAAGGACATCTCCTAGTTCTGAAGGAGAACAGAAAAGGGGCCGTGGACCCAGAAGCTGACCTTGTGACGTTCATGAAGCCATAGCTACCCAATAATCTGCCCACCTCGAAGTACGCCGGGTCGGTCATCAGCGCCGCCGAAACCGGCTGCGGAGATCGTCGGCGAGTCCGCTGGCGCCATCCGCCAGGCCCTGGCGAGGAGAGGAAGCGCGCGGGAAGAGCCTTCAGCATCGTAACCGGCGGAGTTCGTCGCCACTGACTCACTGAGCACAAGCCTGAAACTGACTGGTGTTTCTTGGGGATAGACAGCTGAAGCCTCCCATGATTCCAGCCGCAGAAACAACAAAGCTATTGGGAGGATGTGGCCGGTTGACAACGGGCCGCGAGGAGCTTCGCGGCGGCGCGGCGGTCCACGGCTTTACGTGGGCTACGGCCGTTCGCCATCGGTGTGGGTTTCGGAACAAGCGGGCTGATTGCAAATCCTATACACCGACCAGGTCTGTGTGTACGGATCGCCGCATACCATCCCCGAGCATGGGCCAGGCCCATATATCACTTTAGTTTTTCCGTTTCCTGCGTTTTTTCGCATTTCCAGTTTCTGCTCGTTTTTGCGGTTTTTCTTTACGGTTTTTCTTTTGGTTTTCTTTTTCTGTGTTTATTTTTTCTTGTTTTGTTTTTTGTTCAAAAATAATCTTCAAAAATTTTCAAATTTAAAAATATTCAAGTTTGAAAAATGTTCATATTCGAAAGTTGAACGAATTTCGAAATTTGAATAATTTTAAATTTGAATGAATTTTAAAGTTTGAACAAATTTTGAGTTTTGAACGAATTTCGAAATTTGAACAAAAATTGAGTTTTGAACGGATTTCAAAATTTGAACAAATTTTGAGTTTTGAACGAATTTTCGAAATTTGAATAATTTCCCAATTTTCGAACAAATTTTGATTTTTTAAAGATTTTCAAGGATTTAAAAAAATTTGAATTTTGAACGATTTTCAATTTTTTTAAAAAATATAATCGTACATTCATAAGATCTATATAAGATCTATATACAGAAAATTTTGAACAAATTTTAGAAACAGAAAAACGTTAGATTTTTAAAATTAAACAAAAAAAGAAAAAAAGAAAACAGAAAAAATGTTTACCTAATGGGCCGCGACCTAATTAATAGCCGCCGGGTCAGAGGGGTGTGCGGCACCCCGTTCGCGCCGACCCGGTCGGCATATAGCACCTCCCGTTAGCGCTGACCAGGTCGGTATATACGGATCGCCGCACACCCTCCACCGAGCATGGGACAGGCCCATATATCATTTTGGTTTTTCCGTTTGCTGCCGTTTTTCGCCTTTTCCATTTTCTGCTGGTTTTTCTTTTCAGTTTCCTTTTTCCTTTTTTGTTTTCTTTTTCTGTGTTTATTTTTTATCGTTTTATTTTCTATTCAAAATACTATTCAGAAATTTTCAAATTTTAAAAAATATTCAAGTTTGAAAAATGTTCGTATTCGAAAGTTGAACGAATTTTGAAATTCGAACAATTTTAAAATTTGAACGAATTTTGAAGTTTGAACAAATTTTGAGCTTTGAACGAATTTCGAAATTTGAACAAATTTTGAGTTTTGAACGGATTTCAAAATTTGAACAAATTTTTAGTTTTGAACGAATTTTTGAAATTTGAATAATTTCCGAATTTTGAACAGATTTTGATTATTTAACGATTTTCAAAACTTTTCAAATTTTGAACGATTTTCATTTTTTTTAAAAAAAGAAAAATCGTACATTTATAAGATCTATATACAGAAAATTTTGAACAAATTTTAGAAACAGAAAAACGTTAGATTTTTAAAATACAATTGTAAACAGAAAAAGAAAACAAGAAAACATAAAACATGTTTACCTGATGGGCTGTGGCCTAATTAGTAGCCGCCGGGTCAGAGGGGTGTGTGGCACCCCGTTCGCGCCGACCCGGTTGGCATATAGCACCTCCCGATTACGTCTCAGCGAGCCTTCGTGCACTCAATCAAATAAGTTCATCTCCAACAGGTCACCGTAAACGAACACTTTATATCCGTTCGTGTCCATGCAATCTAAAAATAAAGCTTAGCGGGCAACTGCAAACAGACCGTCTCGCTTTTGTCTGGACCGTAATTTTAACCTAAATTTGGATTTACGATGGCGATGGACAGCTCCTTCATAGATTTTGTCGGGCATGCGTGTCAGCGACCCAAACCTTAGCGAGCTCGAAGCCCTGGCCACGGCATAGGTGGTTCTGCCCTGGCCACAAAAAATACGAGGCGAGTAGGTCGGGCGACCGCGACAATGGCAGTCGCAGGCTCTTCCGCGTGCCTGCGCCCTTCGTGGTGTGGCCACCTCACGTGTCGTGTTCACGGTGCGTGTACGTCGAGATTGAGACGACCTGCCAGTATGCTGAAGCGGGCGTGCCCTTGCCGTGGCCAGATGGCCACCTCCCTCACGGGTGGCATCTGAACCAGGTGAGGGTTTCTGTCCCCTCCATTCCCACTCGTGGCCTAGCTTGCAGCCGGGAGATCCTGCGTAGGCGGGCCTTCGTGTCGTTGGATCTGCGACGTGACCTAGCATACGTCGTCGATTCGCCTCTTTGGACACGCTGGTTCTGATGGGGCTCGTACCATAGAAAACAAAAAAATTCGTACCGCAAGACGAATAAATCCAAGATCTAATCTATGGAACACCCAAGATCTAATCTACAAGATCGGAGCAACGAGATTGATGTGAGACTGACCCTCGAAGATTTCCAAAGCCTACGAGATTAGATCTCGTTGTTGGTGTAGACGATCATCCCTAGTGCTGCAATCCGGCAGCACTTCCGTACTCGGTCGCGCGTACGGTGTCGATGAAGCCCCTTCCTCTCCCCGTTCCAGCGGGCAGCGGAGGTGTGGTAGATCTCCACGGAATCCCAGCAGCACGACGGCATGGTGGTGGTGGTGGAGAAGAATTGCTGCAGGGCTTCGCCTAAGCCTACGCAGCATATGGAGGAGGAAGAGAGGGAGGCGGCCAGGGTTTCTAGATGGTGGTGTGGCCGGCCACCCCCTCCCCTCTTTATATAGGGGGAGGGGTGGGCCTAGGGTTCCCCCCTGGGCCCCACCTACCCCTTTGGCCGGCCAAGGGGGGAGACTTTTCTTCCCCCTCAAGCCTTCCCCTTATCTCTTTGTTTAAACACTTTATTTTTAGAGATAGATCTTATCTCTAGATTTAAACCATTTAAATTAAGAGATAGATCTTATCTTCAAGGGGTAGGCCGGCCTGGGCCCACATGTCATAGTGGGCAGGCCCCACCATGCCATGTGGCGCCTATGTGGCCTTTCCCGGGGTGGTGGGCCCACTGGTGGCCCTCTAGAACCTTCTAGAAGCTCCGGTCAAAACACCAGACTTTTTCCCGAACCCCGAAAAATGACTTCCCTTATATGAATCTTATTCTCCGGACCATTCCGGACCTCCTCGTGATGTCCTGGATCCCTGATGTCTACGGGTGCTTCTATTCTTGTAGACAGTGTTGGGCCTCCAAGAGCAGAGGTTTGTAGAACAGCAGCAAGTTTCCCTTAAGTGGATCACCCAAGGTTTATCGAACTCAGGGAGGAAGAGGTCAAAGATATCCCTTTCATGCAACCCTGCAACCACAAAGCAAGAAGCCTCTTGTGTCCCCAACACACCTAATAGGTGCACTAGTTCGGCGAAGAGATAGTGAAATACAGGTGGTATGAATAAGTATGAGCGAGTAGCAATGGCGCCGGAAAAGTGCTTGCCGGCGTGCGATTGATGGTAGTAATATTGCAGGAAGTAAACAAGCAAGTAAAACAAGTAAACAAGCGAGTGATAGCGGTATTTAGGAACAAGGCCTAGGGATCATACTTTCACTAGTGGACACTCTCAACATTGATCACATAACAGAATAAATAGATAGATGCTAGACTCTACACCCTCTTGTTGGATGATGAACACCACTAACCGTGTAGGATTACACGAACCCTCAATGCCGGAGTTAACAAGCTCCACAATATTCAATGTTCATATTTAAATAACCTTAGAGTGCATGACAGATCAACATAACCAAACCAAGTACTAACATAGCATGCACACTGTCACCTTCACACTATGAAAGGAGGAATAGATCACATCAATATTATCATAGCAATTGTTAACTTCATAATCTACAAGAGATCACAATCATAGCCTACGCCAAGTACTACACGATGCACACACTGTCACCATTACACCGTGCAAGAGGAATAAACTACTTTAATAACATCACTAGAGTAGCACACAGATAAATTGTGATACAAAACACATTGCAATCATAAAGAGATATAAATAAGCACTTCACTATGCTCTTCATAACAGTGAATAAGTATTCTGTGAAATATAGCCTAAGAGACCCACACGGTGCACACACTTGTCACCTTTACACACGTGGGACAAGGAGTCTCCGGAGATCACATAAGTAAAATCCACTTGACTAGCATAATGACATCTAGATTACAAGCATCATCATATGAATCTCAATCATGTAAGGCAGCTCATGAGATTATTGTATTGAAGTACATAGGAGAGAGATGAACCACATAGCTACCGGTACAGCCCCGAGCCTCGATGGAGAACTACTCCCTCCTCATGGGAGACAGCGAGCGTTGATGAAGATGGCGGTGGTGTTGATGGAGAAGCCTTCCGGGGCACTTCCCCGTCCCGGCGGCGTGCCGGAACAGAGACTCCTGTCCCCCAGATCTTGGCTTCGCGATGGCGGCGGCTCTGGAAGGTTTTCTCTGGTTTCGTCGAACGTCATAGGGTTTTCGCGACGGAGACCTTAAGTAGGCGGAAGGGCAGGTCAGGGAGCCACACGAGGGCCCCACACGACAGGCCGGCGCGGCCAAGGCCCAGGCCGTGCCGCCCTGGTGTCTGGCCACTTCGTGGCCCCACTTCGTATCTCCTCCGGTCTTCTGGAAGCTTCGTGTGAAAATAGGACCTCGCGCGTTGATTTCGTCCAATTCCGAGAATATTTCCTTACTAGGATTTCTGAAACCAAAAACAGCAGAAAACGAGAACCGGCACTTCGGCATCTCGTCAATAGGTTAGTTCCGGAAAACGCATAATAATGACATAAAGTATGCATAAAACATGTAGATATCATCAATAATGTGGCATGGAACATAAGAAATTATCGATACGTCGGAGACGTAAAAGCATCCCCAAGCTTAGTTCCTGCTCGTCCCGAGCAGGTAAACGATAACAAAGATAATTTCTGGAGTGACATGCCATCATAACCTTGATCATACTATTGTAAGCATATGTAATGAATGCAGCGATCAAAACAATGGTAATGACATGAGTAAATAATTGAATCATAAAGCAAAGACTTTTCATGAATAGTACTTTTAAGACAAGCATCAATAAGTCTTGCATAAGAGTTAACTCATAAAGCAATAAATCAAAGTAAAGGTATTGAAGCAACACAAAGGAAGATTAAGTTTCAGCGGTTGCTTTCAACTTATAACATGTATATCTCATGGATAGTGTCAATGTAAAGTAATATAACAAGTGCAATATGCAAGTATGTAGGAATCAATGCACAGTTCACACAAGTGTTTGCTTCTTGAGGTGGAGAGAAATAGGTGAACTGACTCAACATAAAAGTAAAAGAAAGGTCCTTCAAAGAGGAAAGCATCGATTGCTATATTTGTGCTAGAGCTTTTATTTTGAAAACATGAAACAATTTTGTCAACGGTAGTAATAAAGCATATGTATCATGTAAATTATATCTTACAAGTTGCAAGCCTCATGCATAGTATACTAGTAGTGCCCGCACCTTGTCCTAATTAGCTTGGGTTAACACGGATTATCATTGCATAACATATGTTTCAACCAAGTGTCACAAAGGGGTACCTCTATGCCGCCTGTACAAGGGTCTAAGGAGAAAGTTCGCATTGGATTTCTCGCTTTTGATCATTCTTCAACTTAGACACCCATACCGGGACAACATAGACAACAGATAATGGACTCCTCTTTAATGCATAAGCATGTAGCAACAATTAATGTTCTCATATGAGATTGAGGATATATGTCCAAAACTGAAACTTCCACCATGATTCATGGCTTTAGTTAGCGGCCCAATGTTCTTCTCTAACAGTATGCATACTCAAACCATTTGTTGGTGAAAACCGCCCTTACTTCAGACAAGACGAACATGCATAGCAACTCACATGATATTCAACAAAGAGTTGATGGCGTCCCCAGGAACATGGTTATCGCACAGCAAACAACTTAATAAGAGATAAAGTGCATAAGTACATATTCAATACCACAATAGTTTTTAAGCTATTTTGTCCCATGAGCTATATATTGCAAAGGCGAATGATGGAAATTTAAAGGTAGCACTCAAGCAATTTACTTTGGAATGGCGGAGAAATACCATGTAGTAGGTAGGTATGGTGGACACAAATGGCATAGTGGTTGGCTCAAGGATTTTGGATGCATGAGAAGTATTCCCTCTCGATACAAGGTTTAGGCTAGCAAGGTTATTTGAAACAAACACAAGGATGAACCGGTGCAGCAAAACTCACATAAAAGACATATTGTAAACATTATAAGACTCTACACCGTCTTCCTTGTTGTTCAAAACTCAGTACTAGAAATTATCTAGACTTTAGAGAGACCAAATATGCAAACCAAATTTTAGCAAGCTCTAATGTATTTCTTCATTAATGGGTGCAAAGTATATGATGCAAGAGCTTAAACATGAGCACAGCAATTGCCAAGTATCCAATTATCCAAGATATTTTATCAATTACTACATGTAGCATTTCCCGTTTCCAACCATATAACAATTAACGAAGCAGTTTCAACCTTCGCCATGAACATTAAAAGCTAAGAACACATGTGTTCATATGAACCAGCGGAGCGTGTCTCTCTCCCACACAAGGATGAACTTATTCAAACAACTAAGATAATAAAACGAAAATAAAAGCACATAGACGCTCCAAGTAAAAGTACATAAGATGTGACTGAATAAAAATATAGTTTCAAGAGAAGAAACCTGATAAGTTGTCGATGAAGAAGGGGATGCCTTGGGCATCCCCAAGCTTAGACGCTCGAGTCTTCTTGAAATATGCAGGGATGAACCACCGGGGCATCCCCAAGCTTAGACTCTTCACTCTTCTTGATCATAGTATATCATCCTCCTCTCTTGACCCTTGAAAACTTCCTCCACACCAAAATCGAAACAAACTCATTAGAGTGTTAGTGCACAATAAAAATTTACATGTTCAGAGGTGACACAATCATTTTTAACACTTCTGGACATTGCACAAAGCTACTGGAAGTCAATGGAACAAAGAAATCCATCCAACACAGCAAAAGGGGCAATGCGAAATAAAAGGCAGAATCTGTCAAAACAGAACAGTTCGTAAAGACGAATTTTAAAGTGGCACCAGACTTGCTCAGATGAAAATGCCCAAATTGAATGAAAGTTGCATACATATCTGAGGATCACTCACGTAAATTGGCATAATTTTCTGAGTTACCTACAGAGAATTAGGCCCAGATTCGTGACAGCAAGAAATCTGTTTCTGCGCGGTAATCCAAATCTAGTATGAGCCTTACTATCAAAGACTTTACTTGGCACAACAATGCAACAAAACTAAGATAAGGAGAGGTTGCTACAGTAGTAACAACTTCCAAGACTCAAATATAAAACAAAGGTACTGTAGCAAAATAAACACATGGGTTATCTCCCAAGAAGTTCTTTCTTTATAGCCATTAAGATGGGCTCAGCAGTTTTAATGATGCACTCGCAAGAAATAGTAGTTGAAGCAAAAGAGAGCATCAAAAAGCAAATTCAAAACAAATTTAAGCCTAACATGCTTCCTATGCATAGGAATCTTGTAAATAAACAAGTTCATGAAGAGCAAAGTAACAAGCATAGGAAGATAAAACAAGTGTAACTTCAAAAATTTCAGCATATAGAGAGGTGTTTTAGTAACATGAAAATTTCTACAACCATATTTTCCTCTCTCATAATAATATCCAGTAGCATCATGAGCAAACTCAACAATATAACTATCACATAAAGCATTCTTATCATGAGTCTCATGCATAAAATTATTACTCTCCACATAGGCATAATCAATTTTATTAGTTGTAGTGGGAGCAAATTCAACAAAGTAGCTATCATTATTATTCTCATCATCAAATATAGGAGGCATATTGTAATCATAATAATATTTATCCTCCATAACAGGCGGTACTAAAATACCAATATCATTATAATCATCATAAATAGGAGGCAAAGTATCATCAAAGTAAATTTTCTCCTCAATGCTTGGGGGACTAAAAATATCATGCTCATCAAAGCCAGCTTCCCCAAGCTTAGAATTTTCCATATCATTAGCAACAATGGTGTTCAAAGCGTTCATACTAATATGTTCTATAGGTTTTTTAATTTTCGCATCAAACCATCCACGTCTTAAATCAGGAAATAGAATAAGAAGCTCATTGTTGTCCATTATGCCTAACTAGTGTAAACAAGAAACAAAAAGATGCAATTGCAGGATCTAAAGGAAATAGCTTCGAGCACACACACAACGGCAACAGAAAAGTACTTTACCTGGGACCGAAGTATGAATGCCTTTTACCTTTCCTCCCCGGCAACGGCGCTAGAAAATAGCTTGATGTCTACGGATGCTTCTATTCTTGTAGACAGTGTTGGGCCTCCAAGAGCAGAGGTTTGTAGAACAGCAGCAAGTTTCCCTTAAGTGGATCACCCAAGGTTTATCGAACTCAGGGAGGAAGAGGTCAAAGATATCCCTCTCATGCAACCCCGCAACCACAAAGCAAGAAGCCTCTTGTGTCCCCAACATACCTAATAGGTGCACTAGTTCGGCGAAGAGATAGTGAAATACGGGTGGTATGAATAAGTATGAGCAAGTAGCAATGGCGCCGGAAAAGTGCTTGCCGGCGTGCGGTTGATGGTAGTAATATTGCAGGAAGTAAACAAGGAGTAAAACAGTAAACAAGCAGTGATAGCAGTATTTAGGAACAAGGCCTAGGGATCATACTTTCACTAGTGGACACTCTCAACATTGATCACATAACAGAATAAATAGATAGATGCTAGACTCTACACCCTCTTGTTGGATGATGAACACCACTAACCGTGTAGGATTACACGAACCCTCAATGCCGGAGTTAACAAGCTCCACAATATTCAATGTTCATATTTAAATAACCTTAGAGTGCATGACAGATCAACATAACCAAACCAAGTACTAACATAGCATGCACACTGTCACCTTCACACTACGAAAGGAGGAATAGATCACATCAATATTATCATAGCAATAGTTAACTTCATAATCTACAAGATATCACAATCATAGCCTACGCCAAGTACTACACGATGCACACACTGTCACCATTACACCGTGCAAGAGGAATAAACTACTTTAATAACATCACTAGAGTAGCACACGGATAAATTGTGATACAAAACACATTGCAATCATAAAGAGATATAAATAAGCACTTCACTATGCTCTTCATAACAGTGAATAAGTATTCTGTGAAATATAGCCTAAGAGACCCACACGGTGCACACACTGTCACCTTTACACACGTGGGACAAGGAGTCTCCGGAGATCACATAAGTAAAATCCACTTGACTAGCATAATGACATCTAGATTACAAGCATCATCATATGAATCTCAATCATGTAAGGCAGCTCATGAGATTATTGTATTGAAGTACATAGGAGAGAGATGAACCACATAGCTACCGGTACAGCCCCGAGCCTCGATGGAGAACTACTCCCTCCTCATGGGAGACAAGCAGCGTTGATGAAGATGGCGGTGGTGTTGATGGAGAAGCCTTCCGGGGCACTTCCCCGTCCCGGCGGCGTGCCGGAACGGAGACTCCTGTCCCCCGGATCTTGGCTTCGCGATGGCGGCGGCTCCGGAAGGTTTTCTCCGGTTTCGTCGAACGTCATAGGGTTTTCGCGACGGAGACCTTAAGTAGGCGGAAGGGCAGGTCAGGGGGCCACACGAGGGCCCCACACGACAGGCCGGCGCGGCCAAGGCCCAGGCCGCGCCGCCCTGGTGTCTGGCCACTTCGTGGCCCCACTTCGTATCTCCTCCGGTCTTCTGGAAGCTTCGTGTGAAAATAGGACCCTGCGCGTTGATTTCGTCCAATTCCGAGAATATTTCCTTACTAGGATTTCTGAAACCAAAAACAGCAGAAAACAGGAACTGGCACTTCGGCATCGCGTCAATAGGTTAGTTCCGGAAAACGCATAATAATGACATAAAGTATGCATAAAACATGTAGATATCATCAATAATGTGGCATGGAACATAAGAAATTATCGATACGTCGGAGACGTATCAATCCCATCCGAGACTCCGAACAAAAACTTCGGACTCCATCTCATATTCCGAATCTACTTATGCGACATCGAACCTTAAGCGCGTCACCCTACCGTTCGTGAACTATGTAGACATGGTCGAGACTCCTCTCCGAGCAATAACCAATAGCAGGATCTGGAGATCCATAATGGCTCCCACATATTCAACGATGACTTAGTGATCGATTGAACCATTTACATATGATGCCGATTCCCTTTGTCACGCGATATTTTACTTGTCCGAGGTTCGATCATCGGTATCTCCATACCTTGTTCAACCTCGTTACCGACAAGTACTCTTTACTCGTATCATGGTATGTCATCTCTTATGATCCAATCATATGCTTGCAAGCTAATCAGACGACATTCCACCGAGAGGGCCCAGAGTATATCTATCCGTCATCAGGATGGACAAATCCCACTATTGATCCATATGCCTCAACTCACACTTTCCGAATACTTAATCCCATCTTTATAACCACCCATTTACGCAATGGTGTTTGATGTAATCAAAGTACCCTTCCGGTGTAAGTGATTTACATGATCTCATGGTCGAAGGACTAAGGCAACTATGTATCGAAAGCTTATAGCAAATTGAACTTAATGACTTGATCTTATGCTACGCTCATTTGGGTGTATGTCCATTATATCATTCACCTAATGACATAACCTTGTTATTAATAACATCCAATGTTCATGATCACGAAACCATGATCATCCATTAATCAACAGGCTAGTTATACAAGAGGCTTACTAGGGACTCCTTGTTGTTTACATAACACACATGTATCAATGTTTCGGTTAATACAATTATAGCATGAGATGTAAACATTTATCATGAACACTAAGATATAACTGAATGGATCGTAGCGAACAAGAGGGGGGTGAATGGTTGCTACGTCAAGTTTTAATCTTTTTCAATTTTAGTGCAACGGAAGATAAAGGTGATTGCTTTAGTGGTGTTGGTGATCCTACAATGATCCTAGAACAAGTGCAACAAGCAAAGGAACAAACACAAGATAGTAAGAGTAAGGAGCGGGACAACCGGAGGGTGCGGAGACGAGGCGAGGTTTGTTTCCCGCAGTTCCTCCCACAAAAGGGAGTACGTCTGCGTTGAGGAGGTGCTAGCCTCACACAAGAGGCTAGACGGCCACACCATGAAGGAAGGTCTCACCTTCTTCCTCGAGAGAGCTCCACAAAGGTGCTCCCCCTTCTCCACTAAGGCACCGGTCGAGGCGGTGATTCCTTCACAAGGTTGGGGCGAGCTCCACACCACAAGGAGGCTCCCAACAATCCATGGAGCTAGTACAACACCAAGCTAGCCTCCATGGACGCACTTCCTCCAATGTCCCACAATAGGAACCCTAACACCAAGATCCACTAAGGAATAGCAAGTATTGGTGAAATCTCTCTTGGTAGAACTATAGATCGAGGTCTCCTCCACCACTCCTCAAAATTTGAGCAAGATTGATTGGATGGTTGGGGAGATCCTCAAGGATTAAGCTCAGCAACAATGGAGGAGAGAGAGAGGGAAGAGATAAAAACGAATTGGGGAAGAAGGGGCCCTTAAATAGGCTCCTCCAAATCCAACCGTTATGTCCAGTTTTTGCCTAAGCGGTACTACCGCTTTTGGAAAGCGGTACTACCGCTCCGAGTTCGAATTCCCCAGATCTGGTCCACGTGGACGCAGAGCGGTACTACCGCTAGAGGTACCGCTCGAGGTACCGCAATGGGGTACAAACCTTACTGGATCCAAAGCGGCACCGGAGCGGTACCAGAGCGGTACTGCCGTAACTAGTTACGGTACCTGGGCGGTACTACCGCTCGTGAGCGGTACTACCGCTCCAGGTACCGCAGAGGTACCGTAACTCGTACTGAGGGACAAATCCAGCGCATAACTCAGAGCGGTACCGTGAGGCGGTACCTATAGGGGTAGCGGTACTACCGCTACGAGTACCGGTAGTACCGGCCTGGCTAAAACTGGTTTTCTTCCCTTTTTCTCTCCAGCCATGTCACCTCGCGAAACACACACAAAACCAGAAAACCTACAGCTACCTATAACTACACTTCAGTCCTCCGATCTTGACGTGTCCAGCGAGGTCACCGTGCACTTGCAAATCTAGCAATGATACTCAAGGAACACGGTGAGATAACTCAAGTGTTATCATCAAACACACAAAATACGGGGTTTAGACTTTGCTGTTTCAATCTCCCCCTTTTTGGTGTTTGATGACAACACTAGACTTTTCAAAAGCATATGATATTAGGATGAGATTCTTAGATTTGCAAAAGCTCGACGGAGCTTCCCCTAAACGTGTGCATACTTTGAATATGTATTTGAATACAAATACACACGTCTTAGAGGCATAACTCCCCCTAGATTTTACAAACCAAGCACATATGTAACAAGGATACAAGATCATGTTCAAATAACATATGCGCAATATGGAGGTAACATAAGGTCATGTAAGGAGATTTGGGTGAAGTTATCATACCATAGCCTTGAGAATACCCAAACTCACCATAAGATACCTCCATAGAGTTGTTGATGTAGACACAAGACAAGATAAGCAACTAGGATCACAAGGCTACAAACAACAAAGGTCCCCATCCACATAGGAACTCCTCCCCCTTTGGCATCGGAACACCAAAAAGGAGAGTAGAGAAACTAGGAGGATGGAGAAAAGAAGAACATACAACCAAGCTTGCAAAAACCAAAAGGAAAAACAAGCTTGAGTGAGATGCTCCAAAAACATGAAGAAAAAGATAGCAAAGAAGAAGGACAAAAAGAAGGTCACAAAGAAACACAAAGAACCGAAAAACTCCTCAAGGAGGAGGTTGGTGGCCGAAGCCACCGTGTAAGAGTGTCGTAGTGTGAGGTCGCGTAGATGTATCTAGGACTCACGGACTACAACTCAACATGATAAGTCACTCAATTGACAAATAGCATATGTTTTGGATTTCTTTATGCATTATGGGGGGAGGGATAGCTCAATATATTTAAACCGCACTCCCCCTATGTTCATGCGTGCCTTTCATCTAGATATATAGTTTGAGAGTGGTATGTGAGCACGACGGTCAAGCAAAGTTCGACGGATCAATGATATTTAGCTCATGCCTCAACTCAATGAAACGCTTCTCGTCCAAGGGCTTTGTGAAGATGTCCGCCAATTGCTCCTTGGTGCCAATGAAGGATAGAACAATATCTCCACGTGCAATGTGATCTCGAATGAAGTGGTTCCTTATCTCAATATGCTTCGTCTTCCCATGAAGAACAGGGTTGTAGGCGATCTTGATGGCGCTCTCATTGTCGCACAATAGAGGAACCTTGCTATACTCGAGTCCATAGTCCCGCAAGGTTTGCCTCATCCATAAGATTTGCGCACAACTACTTGCCGCGGCAACATACTCGGCTTCCGCGGTGGAGACGGAGACACAATTTTGCTTCTTCGAGGACCAACACACCAAAGATCTTCCAAGAAAGTGACACGCTCCGGATGTAGACTTCCTATCAACCTTGTCTCCCGCCCAATCGGAGTCGGTGAAGCCCACCAAAGCAAAGTCCGTGTCCCTTGGGTACCATAGTCCGAAGTGTGGGGTATCAACTAAATATCGAAAGATCCTCTTGACCGCCACAACGTGGCTTTCCTTCGGACTTGCTTGAAACCGTGCACACATACCAACGCTTAACATTATATCCGGGCGAGAGGCACAAAGGTAAAGAAGCGAACCTATCATCGAACGGTAGAGCTTGGGATCCACCGCTTTGCCGGTCTCGTCAAGGGAGAGTTGACACTTGAGATGCATTGGAGTTCCAATTCCCTTGGCGCCGTTCATGTCGAAGCGGCTGAGCATGTCTTGGAGATATTTTGCTTGATTGATGAAGGTGCCTTGTCCCATTTGCTTGATCTCAAACCCAAGGAAGTACTTGAGTTCACCCATCATTGACATCTCAAACCTATTTGTCATTAACATAGCAAACTCATCATTGAATTTTGTGTTAGTCGAGCCAAATATGATGTCATGCATCTACATAGAGTTGGCATATGAAAAGCTCCCCATTGACTTTCTTAGTAAAAAGAGTGGGATCAATTTTCCCCACTTCGAAACCACGGTCTTCAAGCAACTCTTTTAGGTGCTCATACCAACCTCTAGGAGCTTGTTTGAGTTCATATAGGGCCTTTTTGAGCTTGAAGACATGGTCCGGGAAATGGGGGTCCTCGAAACCCGGGGGTTGCTTCACATACACCTCCTCATGTAGAGGACCATTAAGAAAAGCACTCTTAACATCCATTTGTTGCAACTTGAAGCCATGATGAGAGGCAAAGGCCAAAAGGATACGGATGGACTCGAGTCTTGCAACGGGTGCAAAGGTTTCACCAAAGTCCACGCCTTCGACTTGAGAATAGCCTTGTGCCACCAATCTTGCTTTGTTCCGGATGACCATGCCATGTTCATCTTGCTTGTTCTTGAAGACCCATTTTGTGCCGATAACATTGCGGCAATGATCGGGTCGCTTCATGAGAGTCCACACATCATTCCTCTTGAAGTTGTTGAGTTCCTCTTGCATCGCATTCAACCAATCGGGATCTTTAAGAGCTTCATCAACTTTGAGTGGTTCCACCATAGAGACAAAGGCGTGGTGCTCACAAAAGCTTGCTAGTTGTCTTCGGGTGGTTACTTTGCTCTTTAGATCACCAATGACATTACTCAAAGAATGGGACTTGAGGCGCAAGTGTCTTGCAATAGGATCTTCACGGCGAGTGACGACTAACGGAGTAGATTCTTGTGGATCCTCTTGGCTTTCATCACGGTTTAGTTCCTCGCCTTGACCTTCATTGTTGTTGAAGTGGGCATCATCATCATGAGATCCGGATGACTCGGGGGTACTAGGAATGGTATTGTCCATATAGATCATCCCCGAATCATTCGGAGAAGAACTTGAAGCTTGGCCTTGGTCACTTGATGTCGGTTGTTGTTGTAGATGAGCTTGTGGTGAGTGTTGTTCTTGAGCTTGTGGTAGATGTTGTTCTTGAGCTTGTTGAGGTGAGCTCGTACTTGATTGTTGTTGTAGATGTTGAGGTTGAACTTGAGGTTGTGGTAGAGGATGGCTTGCATTTGTAAGATCAATGGAAGAAGCTTGGCCTTGTGGTGTAGATGGCTCCACTTGGGTGGAACTTGGTCCTTCCCCGGTGACATAGGCACCCCCAATGGGCCTGCCGAAGATGGTACCCGGGGTTTACTGAAGGCCCACGACCCGAAGAATAAGAAGATTCAGAAGCCCAAAATACTATTAAGGAAAGCTAGAGTTGTATTAGGAAGTATAACTTGTAATCTTGCGGGACGGGTCAGAAACCCTCCCGAACTCTGTAAACTTGTGTATTACGAAACCCTAGGCTCCACCTCCTATATAAGGGGGAGTCGAGGGACAAAGAAAGGATCGAATTTACTGTCAACACAACCCTAGTTTCATATTCGTCGAGTACTTTTCGGCTGAAACCTTCGAGATCTACTTGCCCTCTACATCCAACGAAACCCTAGTCTACAATCTGTAGGCATTGACAAGTTAATACCTTGTAAATTGGCGCCGTCTGTGGGATCTAGAGGCGACAAGGAGCTGATCTCGATGGCACGTTCAAGATCATCGACTTCATCGGTAGCAAGCAACATCATGGACAGAGGTAAACAGATCGAAACTGGTCTCGTTGATTTTGTTCCTCACCCGCCCTCCCGTTTGGATGCATATGCGTATCTGGAGGAGCCCATGGAGATGACGTTTGGAAAGTTCCACTTCCGCGTCGAGAAGGAAGGATCATATCGTCTTGAAATTCCGATCTCGTCGGGATTATCGGCGGTCGATCCCGATATTTCGAACTCGGCATCGTCAACAGAGTCAAGCGACGGAGAAATTTCGTCGCCACGCTTCATCAGCACCAGGGCAAGTGAAAAGCTCGCCAAAATCTTCAGCGACATATCCTTCGAGTCATCCGCGGACTCCGATATAAGCGATGACTCGAGTAGCGTCGACAGCTTCAACTTCATCGACAGATCCACTACTGTGGGCAAGGTCTTCACCTATCTATATGATGGTGTCACCAAACCCAGCAAAGTTCAAAATTCAAAATATCATCAGGTTTATGCCATTGGAGAAACAAGTAGCGATCAGGAGGAGACATCAGAGGCTTTCGACGAATTGGGAAATCCATATGTCGATCCCTCTGACCTAAGGCGAGGTTTGGACACTAAATATGTCGGGCCTACACCACGTGTCAGAGTTCAACTTCTACAAGCAGCATGGGATAGAGTTGCAAGAGCTATGGATGGTTCTGAACCAATGGAGACAACCGCTACGACGGAAGAATTGCAAGCATACCAGTATAGGCTCGCCAGAGCGGGTAGAGAATTGGAAAAACAGACAGCTGCTCTGAACAGAAGAAGGGAGGCAGCTTCCGCATCAAGCAGGCGAAGAGCGGAGTTAAGTCGACAGTCAGGAACTTCGGGAGATAGTCATAGAGAAGCTCGTAGGAGAGCAAGATCTCGGCTGAAAAACATACCTGAAGCAGAAAGAGAGAGTTTAATCCAAAACCTCGATATGTCCTTTATGTCAATCGACACGAGGGGGAATATTATTCCAAAAACACCGGAAGCAGGATACATGGCAACGCAAGCTTTCATCCTAGCGTCCAGGCCACCTCCCGGAGATCCAAGAGAAGCGTTGTATAACATGGCCATGGCGGGATGTGGAGCCATGAGAGCAGCGTTTGCAGCTACACCTCCCGAAGGAACCGCAAGGCAAAATAGTCCGCGACCTACCGCAGTAGTGCAAGATCCACCGAGAGCTACTGGAGTCAGAGACACAGCGACTCAGGCCAGGGTGGATAGAGCGCGACAAGATAGAAGGGAACATCGGAATTCACCGGAAGTTGCCAAAGAAGATATGTGCGGACTCCCGTGTTTTACGAGACGAGTTCGAAAAACTCGAGTCCCGTCAGGATTCAAGTTACCCGATAGTTTCAAGAAATTCGATGGCCTACAAGATCCCGAGGATTGGCTAGTCGATTACCTAGAGACGGTGAAATTGATAGGTGGCACCGGGGCAACAACAATGCGAGTATTCAAATACACTCGAGTGGAGCCGCAAGATCCTGGATAAAGAAACTTCCTCCGGGATCCATCGACAAGTCGGGACAGTTTTGAGGATGTGTTCGTCAAGAACTTCCGATCAACCTGCAAAAAACCGGCATCACTAGAAGAGTTGAGGTCGTGTCGACAAAAACATGATGAATCGATGAGAAAGTACATCCAAAGGTGGAACATCATCAAAAACTCGGCAGAGAATATATCTGACGAGAGAGCAATAGATGCGTTTGTGGCAGGAATTCGGCGAGGAGATTTTGTCGAAGACTTGGGGAGAACTAACCCAAGGACAGTGTCAGCACTGATGGAGATAGCAAACAGATGGGTGATGACCCACAAGTATAGGGGATCGCAACCGTCTTCGTGGGAAGTAAAACCCAATTTATTGATTCGACACAAGGGGAGACAAAGAATACTTGAAAGCCTTAACAGCGGAGTTGTCAATTCAGCTGCACCTGGAAACGAGACTTGCTCGCAAGAGTTTATCGATAGTAACAGTTTTATAGCGATAGCGGTAGTGAAATAACGAGCAGCAGAGTAACGAAGACAGCAGTAGCGATTATAGTAAACAGCAGGATTAAAATACTGTAGGCACAGGGATGGATGAACGGGCGTTGCATGGATGAGAGAAACTCATGTAACAATCAAAGCAAGGCATTTGTAGATAATAATAAAACGGTATCCAAGTACTAATCAATCAATAGGCATGTGTTCCATATATAGTCGTACGTGCTCGCAATGAGAAACTTGCACGACATCTTTTGTCCTACCAGCCGGTGGCAGCCGGGCCTCTAGGGAATCTACTGGAAATTAAGGTACTCCTTTTAATAGAGCACCGGAGCAAAGCATTAACACTCCGTGAACACATGTGATCCTCATATCACTGCCATCCCCTTCGGTTGTCCCAATTTACGTCACTTTGGGGCCTCGGGTTCCGGACAACAATACGTGTATACAACTTGCAGGTAAGATCATAAAGCAATGAATATCATCATGAATTGATAACATGTTCAGATCTGAGATCATGGCACTCGGGCCCTAGTGACAAGCATTAAGCATAACAAGTTGCAACAATATCATAAAAGTACCATCTACGGATACTAGGCACCATGCCCTAACAATCTTATGACTATTACATGACCAATCTCATCCAATCCCTACCATCCCCTTCAGCCTACAACGGGGGAATTACTCACACATGGATGGGGGAAACATGGATGGTTGATGGAGAGGCGTCGGTGGTGATGATGGCGATGATCTCCTCCAATTCCCCGTCCCGGCGAGGTGCCAGAACGGAGTTTCTGGTCCCGAGACGGAGTTTCGCGATGGTGGCGGCGTACTGGATGTCTTCTGGCGATTTCGACTAACCCCCCGTGCGTTTTTAGGTCGAAGGCGTTAAGTAGTCCGAAGGAGGGCGTCAGAGGCCAGCCGAGGGGGCCACACGCTAGGGCCGCGCGCCCCCTCCGGGCCGCGCCGGCCTAGTGTGTGGGGCCCTCGGGCCTCCACCTGGCTTGCCCTTCTGGCTCCGTCAATCTTCTGGAAAAATAAGACCTTTCGCATAAATTCCGAGGATTTTCCTGAAAGTTGGATTTCTGCACAAAAACGAGACACCATAACAGTTCTGCTGAAAATAGCATTAGTCTGTGTTAGTTGTATCCAAAATACACAAATTAGAGGCAAAACAATAGCAAAAGTGTTCGGGAAAGTAGATACGTTTTGGACGTATCAATGGGCAGACGGAGAGGATGCTGTTCACAATAAGCGACACAGGTCACCAGAGGAGGACCGTAGCCGAAACTTTCAAAATAGAAGGTGATTCCCTCGGAAATTCTCGAGTTACGATGCTCCTGGCCAAATATCGGCTGGTTTTCGGGGAAACAACGGAGGAAACAATAGAGATGAATATCAAAGAAGTAATGAGCAACGAGGCGACAACAGAGATGATCCTCGAAATAACAGACAAAATAGCGGGTCAAGGTTTCAGAGACCTTTCGTAACTCCCGAAGATATGATGAACGGGCCATGCCAGATGCATTTTTATCTCGACAACAATGGAAGAAGGCAGTCAGGACATCTGCAGAAGGACTGCCGTAAGTTTCAAGCAATGCTGCGAGTAGCAGGGATAGCCAATGCTCAAGCAGCAAACAGAAACCCCCAAGGGCCTAGGAGTGAGATCCACCTACCACCTCCTCCCGCGGTCACGGACGAAAATCGACACCAGCTCAGAATAGCGGCAGCACCACACCCACCTCCATATGTGGATCCTAACTCCAACGGCGCGGTTTCGATGATTCAGAAAGCCAGGCCATCTAATATGGCTCAGAAGGTAATCTCGCGGCAAGTGTTCATGGCAGAGAAGATGCCTACACCAACGGTAGAATACCTAAATTGGTCGGGACAGGACATCGGCTTCACAATTGCGGATCACCCGCAGCAAGTTCCTCGACCAGGGCAGTCAGCACTTATCCTACCAGCGGTGATCGCAGGATTCGACGTATCTCGAGTTTTCATAGACGGAGGCAGCAGTCTAAACCTTATGTATGCAGATACATTGAGGAAGATGAACATATCCCTGGAAAATCTAAAACCAACTGACACGCGTTTCCACGGAATCACACCAGAAAAGCCGAGTTATCCGTTGGGAAGGATTAATCTTGACGTTCAGTTCGGGACCCGAGAAAATTACAGGATAGAAATATTGGAGTTTGAAGTCGTGGATTTCCCATCGCAATATCACGCCTTGTTGGGGCGACCAGCGTATGCGAGGTTTATGGCGGTACCACATTACACGTATCTGCTGTGGAGGTTACCTGGACCTAAGGGACCAATTACAATCAAAGGAAGCTTCGCGCTAGCCGATAAATGCGACAAGGATTTTCATCGACTATCAGAAACTTTTGGGATGCAAGCAGAGTACGCGGCGTCAAGGCTCACGACTGATTATGATGTGCTGCCAGATGTAGGGAGATTTAACAAGGAACCAACCTTTAACACGACGAAAGATTCCAAGGAGGTGCAGATCCACCCGACAGATCCGAAGAAAACGACGTCCATCGCGACAAACATGGATCTCGCATAGGAAAGCGCGCTCGTCGAGTTCCTCCGTGAGCACTGGAAAATCTTCGCATGGTGTCCAGCTGACATGCCAGGAGTACCCAGGGAACTTGCCGAGCACCACCTAAACTTGGATCCAATAGCGAGACCAATCAAGCAACCTCTGAGGCATTTTTCGGAGCCAAACCGAAAAGCTATGCTGTCAGAAATTGATCGACTAAGAGAAGCTGGTTTCATTAAGGAGCTGCATACAGAGGCCACATGGGTAGCAAATCCAGTGCTGGTCCCGAAGAAAAACACTAAAGTCCTTCGCATGTGTGTCAACTTTACGTGTCTCAACAAACATTGTCCAAAGGATCACTTTCCCCTCCCAAGGATCGATCAAATTATCGACTCCACGGCAGGATGTGAACGTCTTTCCTTCTTGGATGCATACTCTGGTTATAACCAGATCATATTAAAAGAAGAGGATGAGGTCAAAACAGCGTTCATTACACCTTACGGCGTATTCTGCTATAGAACGGGAGCAACATATCAGCGGATGATGCAGAAGTGCTTAGCAACACAGATTGGAAAAAACGTACAAGTATACATTGACGATGTCGTCATAACATCAAAAAAGGGGGCAACATTAATCGAGGATTTGAAGGAAACCATCGACAACCTCGAAATTTTTTGTCTCAAGCTGAATCCGACGAAGTGTTCTTTCGGCGTCCCTGCGGGAGAACTTCTTGGGTTCCTGGTCTCAGCAAGAGGGATTGAAGCTAATCCCGAAAAAATCCAAGCTATCGTAACAATGAGGAAGCCAACAAAGTTGAAAGAAATACAACAATTAACTGGGCGAGTCGCAGCTTTAAGCAGATTCGTCGCCAGGTTGGGAGAAAAGGCTCTACCATTTTACGCCTTAATCAAACAAGGAGAGAAGTTCCAGTGGAACGAAGAGGCAGATAGAGCCTTCGAGGATCTTAAACGCACAATTTCGACACCACCAATCTTGGTAGCGCCAAAAGAGAAGGAACCCCTCTTGTTATACATTGCGGCTACACCCCAGGTGGTTAGCACGGTTCTAGTTGTCGAAAGAGAAGAAGAAGGAAAACTCCATGGAGTGCAGAGACCGGTATACTTCATCAGTGAAGTTTTATCGCCTTCAAAACAGCGGTACCCGCAGTACCAGAAACTAGCATACGGAGTGTTTACAACCGCAAGAAAATTGCGCCACTATTTTCGGCGCATCTGATAATAGTGGTCAACGAGGCGCCTCTATCCAATATACTAAACAATCCAGAAGCTACATGTCGTGTCTCCCTTTGGGGAATAGAACTTTCTCCTCGGGACATCACGTATGAAAAAAGAAAAGCAATAAAGTCGCAAATTCTACCAGATTTCATCGCAGAGTGGATGGAGCTGCAAAATACAGGACCTCCAGATTTATCGAGAACCTGGACTATGAACTTCGATGGATCCAAAAGGTTAGAAGGAGCTGGAGCAGGAGTGATACTAATATCACCTGAAGGCGACAAATTAAAGTATGTCTTGCGGATGACTGATGGCGTGTATTTCACACGTTCGTTGGGCAACCCCAAGAGGAAGGTATGATGAGCACAGCAGCAAGTTTTCCCTCAGAAAGAAACCAAGGTTTATCGAACCAGGAGGAGCCAAGAAGCACGTTGAAGGTTGATGGCGGCGGGATGTAGTGCGGCGCAACACCGGAGATTCCGGCGCCAACGTGGAACCTGCACAACACAACCAAGCTACTTTGCCCCAACGAAACGGTGAGGTTGTCAATCTCACCGGCTTGTCTGTAACAAAGGATTAACCGTATTGTGTGGAAGATGATTGTTTGCAGAGAAAACGAGTAGAAACAAGTATTGCGAGTAGATTGTATTTCGAGTAAAGAGAATTGGACCGGGGTCCACAGTTCACTAGAGGTGTCTCTCCCATAAGACGAACAAGCATGTTGGGTGAACAAATTACAGTTGGGCAATTGACAAATAAAGAGAGCATGACAATGCACATACATATCATGATGAGTATAGTGAGATTTAATTGGGCATTACGACAAAGTACATAGACCGCCATCCAACTGCATCTATGCCTAAAAAGTCCACCTTCGAGGTTATCATCCGAACCCCTCCGGTATTAAGTTGCAAGCAACGAGACAATTGCATTAAGTATGGTGCGTAATGTAATCAACAACTACATCCTTAGACATAGCATCAATGTTTTATCCCTAGTGGCAACGAGCACAACACAACCTTAGAACTTTCATCCATTGTCCCGAGTGTCAATGCGGGCATGAACCCACTATCGAGCATAAGTACTCCCTCTTGGAGTTAAAAGCATCTACTTGGCCGGAGCATCTACTAATAACGGAGAGCATGCAAGATCATAAACAACACATAAGCATAACTTTGATAATCAACATAACAAGTATTCTCTATTCATCGGATCCCAACAAACGCAACATATAGAATTACATATAGATGATCTTGATCATGATAGGCAGCTCACAAGATCCGACAATGATAGCACAATGGGGAGAAGACAACCATCTAGCTACTGCTATGGACCCATAGTCCAGGGGTAGACTACTCACTCATCACTCCGGAGGCGACCATGGCGGTGTAGAGTCCTCCGGGAGATGATTCCCCTCTCCGGCAGGGTGCCGGAGGCGATCTCCAGGATCCCCCGAGATGGGATCGGCGGCGACGGCGTCTCGGTAATGTTTTCCGTATCGTGGCTCTCGGTGCTGGGGGTTTCGTCACAGAGGCTATTTGTAGGCGGAAGGGCAAGTCAAGAGGCGGCACGGGGGCCCACACCACGGGCCGGCGCGGCCAAGGGGGCCGCGCCGCCCTAGGGTTTGGCTCCCCCGTGGCCCCTCTTCGTCTCTCCTTCGGACTTCTGGAAGCTTCGTGAGAAAATAGGCCTCTGGGCTTTTATTTCGTCCAATTCCGAGAATATTTCTTTACTAGGATTTCTGAAACCAAAAACAGCAAAAAACAGCAACTGGCACTTCGGCATCTTGTTAATAGGTTAGTTCCAGAAAATGCACGAATATGATATAAAGTGTGCATAAAACATGTAGATAACATCAATAATGTGGCATGGAACACAAGAAATTATCGATACGTTGGAGACGTATCAGCATCCCCAAGCTTAGTTACGCTCGTCCCGAGCGGGTAAAACGATAACAAAGATAATTTACGGAGTGACATGCCATCATAAACTTGATCATACTATTTGTAAAGCATATGTAGAGAATGCAGCGATCAAAACAATGTGTATGACATGAGTAAACAAGTGAATCATAAAGCAAAGACTTTTCATGAATAGTACTTCAAGACAAGCATCAATAAGTCTTGCATAAGAGTTAACTCATAAAGCAATAATTCAAAGTAGAGGTATTGAAGCAACACAAAAGAAGATTAAGTTTCAGCGGTTGCTTTCAACTTGTAACATGTATATCTCATGGATATTGTCAACATAGAGTAATATAATAAGTGCAATAAGCAAGTATGTAGGAATCAATGCACAGTTCACACAAGTGTTTGCTTCTTGAGGTGGAGAGAAATAGGTGAACTGACTCAACATTGAAAGTAAAAGAATGGTCCTCATAGAGGAAAAGCATCGATTGCTATATTTGTGCTAGAGCTTTGATTTTGAAAACATGAAACAATTTTGTCAACGGTAGAAATAAAGCATATGCATCATGTAAATTATATCTTATAAGTTGCAAGCCTCATGCATAGTGTACTAATAGTGCTCGCACCTTGTCCTAATTAGCTTGGACTACCTGGATTATCACCGCAATACATATGCTTTAACCAAGTATCACAAAGGGGTACCTCTATGCCGCCTGTACAAAGGTCTAAGGAGAAAGCTCGCATTTGGATTTCTCGCTTTTGATTATTCTCAACTTAGACATCCATACCGGGACAACATAGACAACGAGATAATGGACTCCTCTTTTAATGCTTTAAGCATTCAACAACAATTAATTCTTTTCTCATTAGAGATTTGAGGATATTTGTCCAAAACTGAAACTTCCACCATGGAACATGGCTTTAGTTAGCGGCCCAATGTTCTTCTCTCACAATATGCATGCTCAAACCATTCAACTCAGTGTAGATCGCCCTTACTTCCGACAAGACGAACATGCATAGCAACTCACATGAAATTCAACAACGAGTTGATGGCGTTCCCCAGTAAACATGGTTATCGCACAACAAGCAACTTAATAAGAGATAAAGTGCATAATTACATATTCAATACCACAATAGTTTTTAAGCTATTTGTCCCATGAGCTATATATTGCAAAGGTGAATGATGGAATTTTAAAGGTAGCACTCAAGCAATTTACTTTGGAATGGCTGGAAAATACCATGTAGTAGGTAGGTATGGTGGACACAAATGGCATAGTGGTTGGCTCAAGTATTTTGGATGCATGAGAAGTATTCCCTCTCGATACAAGGTTTAGGCTAGCAAGGTTGTTTGAGGCAAACACAAGGATGAACTAGTACAGCAAAACTCACATAAAAAGACATATTGAAAGCATTATAATACTCTATACCGTCTTCCTTGTTGTTCAAACTCAAAACTAGAAATTATCTAGACCTTAGAGAAACCAAATATGCAAACCAAATTTTAGCATGCTCTATGTATTTCTTCATTAATGGGTGCAAAGCATATGATGCAAGAGCTTAAACATGAGCACAACAATTGCCAAGTATCACATTACCCAAAACATTATAGCAATTACTACATGTATCATTTTCCAATTCCAACCATATAACAATTTAACGAAGGAGAAACTTCGCCATGAATACTATGAGTAGAAACCAAGGACATATTTGTCCATATGCTACAGCGGAGTGTGTATCTCTCCCATAAAGTGAATGCTAGGATCCATTTTATTCAAACAAAACAAAAACAAAAACAAACCGACGCTCCAAGAAAAAGCACATAAGATGTGATGGAATAAAAATATAGTTTCGGGGGAGGAACTCGATAATGTTGTCGATGAAGAAGGGGATGCCTTGGGCATCCCCAAGCTTAGACGCTTGAGTCTTCTTGATATATGCAGGGGTGAACCACCGGGTGCATCCCCAAGCTTAGAGCTTTCACTCTCCTTGATCATGTTGCATCATACTCCTCTCTTGATCCTTGAAAACTTCCTCCACACCAAACTCGAAACAACTCATTAGAGGGTTAGTGCACAATATAAATTGACATATTCAGAGGTGACACAATCATTCTTAACACTTCTGGACATTGCATAATGCTACTGGACATTAGTGGATCAAAGAAATTCATCCAACATAGCGAAAGAGGCAATGCGAAATAAAAGGCAGAATCTGTCAAAACAGAACAGTTCGTATTGACGAATTTTAAAATGGCACCAGACTTGCTCAAATGAAAATGCTCAAATTGAATGAAAGTTGCGTACATATCTGAGGATCATGCACGTAAATTGGCATAATTTTCTGAGCTTCCTGCAGGGCAGTGGGCTCAGATTCGTGACAGCAAAGAAATCTGGAACTGCGCAGTAATCCAAATCTAGTACTTACTTTTCTATCAACGGCTTAACTTGGCACAACAAAACTCAAAACTAAGATAAGGAGAGGTTGCTACAGTAGTAAACAACTTCCAAGACACAAAATAAAAACAAAGTACTGTAGGTAAAAACATGGGTTGTCTCCCATAAGCGCTTTTCTTTAACGCCTTTCAGCTAGGCGCAGAAAGTGTGTATCAAGTAACATCGGGAGATGAAGCATCAACATCATAATTTGTTCTAATGATAGAATCATAAGGTACCTTCATTCTCTTTCTAGGGAAGTGTTCCATACCTTTCTTGAGAGGAAATTGATATTTTATATTTCCTTCCCTCATATCAATAATAGCACCAACGAGTTCGAAGAAAAGGTCTTCCCAATATAATTGGACAAGATGCATTGCATTCAATATCCAAGACAACAAAATCAACGGGAACAAGGTTATTGTTAACGGTAATGCGAACATTATCAACTTTACCCAAAGGTTTCTTTGTAGAATGATCAGCAAGATTAACATCCAAATAACAATTTTTCAGCGGTGGCAAGTCAAGCATATTATAAATTTTCTTAGGCATAATACTTGCACCAAGATCACATAAAGCATTACAATCAAAATCTTTAACCTTCATCTTAATGATGGGCTCCCAACCATCTTCTAGCTTTTTAGGAATAGAGGCTTCGCGCTCTAGTTTTTCTTCTCTAGCTTTTATGAGAGCATTTGTAATATGATGCGTGAAAGCCAAATTTATAGCACTAGCATTAGGACTTTTAGCAAGTTTTTGCAAGAACTTTATAACTTCAGAGATGTGGCAATCATCAAAATTCAAACCATTATAATCTAAAGCAATGGGATCATCATCCCCAATGTTGGAAAAAATTTCAGCAGCTTTATCACGAGCAGTTTCAGCAGTTTTAGCAGTTTCGAGGCAGCTTTTCGCGCTTTGCATTAGAAGTGGAAACATTGCTAACACCAATTCTTTTATTAGTATGAGTAGGAGGTGCAGCAACATGTGTAGCATTAGCATTACTAGTGGTGGTAATAGTCCAAACTTTAGCTATATTCTTCTCTTTAGCTAGTTTTTCATTTTCTTCTCTATCCCACCTAGCACGCAGTTCAGCCATTAATCTTATATTCTCATTAATTCTAACTTAAATGGCATTTGCTGTAGTAACAATTTTATTTTCAATATCCCTATTAGGCATAACTTTCGATTTCAAAAGATCAACATCAGAGGCAAGACTATCAACTCTAGAAACAAGAATATCAATTTTATTGAGCTTTTCCTCAACAGATTTGTTAAAGGCGAGTTTGTGTACTAATAAATTCTTTAAGCATGGCTTCAAGTCCAGGGGGTGAATTCCTATTATTGTTGTAAGAATTTCCATAAGAATTACCATAGCCGTTGCCATTATTATAAGGATATGGCCTATAGTTATTACTAGAATTGTTCCGGTAAGCATTGTTGTTGAAATTATTATTTTTAACGAAGTTTACACCAACATGTTCTTCTTGTGCAACCAATGAAGCTAACGGAACATTATTAGGATCAACATTAGTCCTACCACTCGCAAGCATAGACATAATAGCATCAACCTTATCACTCAAGGAAGAGGTTTCTTCAACAGAATTTACCTTCTTACCTTGGGGAGCTCTTTCCGTGTGCCATTCAGAGTAGTTGATCATCATATTATCAAGAAGCTTTGTTGCTTCACCAAGAGTGATGGACATAAAGGTACCTCCAGCAGCTGAATCCAATAAATTCCGCGAAGAAAAATTTAGTCCTGCATAGAAGGTTTGGATGATCATCCAAGTAGTCGATCCATGGGTTGGGCAATTTTTAACCGGAGATTTCATTCTTTCCCAAGATTGAGCAACATGTTCAGTATCTAATTGTTTAAAATTCATTATGCTACTCCTCAAAGATATAATTTTAGCAGGGGGATAATATCTACCAATAAAAGCATCCTTGCATTTAGTCCATGAATCAATACTATTCTTAGGCGAGAGATAGCAACCAATCTTTAGCTCTTCCTCTTAATGAGAAAGGGAACAATTTTAGTTTAATAATATCACCATCTACATCTTTATATTTTTGCATTTCACATAGTTCAACAAAATTATTAAGATGGGCAGCAGCATCATCGGAACTAATTCCGAGAAAATTGATTGTTCATGACAAGATTCGAGTAAAGCGGGTTTAATTTCAAAGAATTCTGCTGTAGTAGCAGGTGGAGCAATAGGTGTGCATAAGAAATCATTATTATTTGTGGTTGTGAAGTCACACAACTTAGTATTTTCAGCGTTGGCCATTTTAGCAATAGTAAATAAAGCAAACTAGATAAAGTAAATGCAAGTAAACTAATTTTTTTGTGTTTTCGATATAGCAAACAAGATAGCAAATAAAGTAAAACTAGCAACTAATTTTTTTGTATTTTGATTTAGTGCAGCAAACAAAGTAGTAAATAAAATAAAGCAAGACAAAAACAAAGTAAAGAGATTGAGAAGTGGAGACTCCCCTTGCGGCGTGTCTTGATCTCCCCGACAACGGCGCCGTGAAAATATGCTTGATGGCGTGTATTTCACACGTTCGTTGGGCAACCCCAAGAGGAAGGTATGATGAGCACAGCAGCAAGTTTTCCCTCGGAAAGAAACCAAGGTTTATCGAACCAGGAGGAGCCAAGAAGCACGTTGAAGGTTGATGGCGGCGGGATGTAGTGCGGCGCAACACCAGAGATTCCGGCGCCAACGTGGAACCTGCACAACACAACCAAGCTACTTTGCCCCAACGAAACAGTGAGGTTGTCAATCTCACCGGCTTGCTGTAACAAAGGATTAACCATATTGTGTGGAAGATGATTGTTTGCAGAGAAAACAGTAGAAACAAGTATTGCAGTAGATTGTATTTCAGTAAAGAGAATTGGACCGGGGTCCACAGTTCACTAGAGGTGTCTCTCCCATAAGACGAACAGCATGTTGGGTGAACAAATTACGGTTGGGCAATTGACAAATAAAGAGAGCATGACAATGCACATACATATCATGATGAGTATAGTGAGATTTAATTGGGCATTACGACAAAGTACATAGACCGCCATCCAACCGCATCTATGCCTAAAAAGTCCACCTTCAAGTTATCATCCGAACCCCCTCCAGTATTAAGTTGCAAGCAACAGACAATTGCATTAAGTATGGTGCGTAATGTAATCAACAACTACATCCTTAGACATAGCATCAATGTTTTATCCCTAGTGGCAACAAGCACAACACAACCTTAGAACTTTCGTCACATCGTCCCGGTGTCAATGCGAGCATGAACCCACTATCGAGCATAAGTACTCCCTCTTGGAGTTAAAAGCATCTACTTGGCCGGAGCATCTACTAATAACGGAGAGCATGCAAGATCATAAACAACACATAAGCATAACTTTGATAATCAACATAACAAGTATTCTCTATTCATCGGATCCCAACAAACGCAACATATAGAATTACATATAGATGATCTTGATCATGATAGGCAGCTCACAAGATCCGACAATGATAGCACAATGGGGAGAAGACAACCATCTAGCTACTGCTATGGACCCATAGTCCAGGGGTAGACTACTCACTCATCACTCCGGAGGCGACCATGGCGGTGTAGAGTCCTCCGGGAGATGATTCCCCTCTCCGGCAGGGTGCCGGAGGCGATCTCCGGGATCCCCCGAGATGGGATCGGCGGCGACGGCGTCTCGGTAATGTTTTCCGTATCGTGGCTCTCGGTGCCGGGGGTTTCGTCACGGAGGCTATTTGTAGGCGGAAGGGCAAGTCAAGAGGCGGCACGGGGGCCCACACCACAGGCCGGCGCGGCCAAGGGGGGCCGCGCCGCCCTAGGGTTTGGCTCCCCTGTGGCCCCTCTTCGTCTCTCCTTCGGACTTCCGGAAGCTTCGTGAGAAAATAGGCCTCCGGGCTTTTATTTCGTCCAATTCCGAGAATATTTCTTTACTAGGATTTCGAAACCAAAAACAGCAGAAAACAAGAATCGGCACTTCGGCATCTTGTTAATAGGTTAGTTCCAGAAAATGCACGAATATGATATAAAGTGTGCATAAAACATGTAGATAACATCAATAATGTGGCATGGAACACAAGAAATTATCGATACGTTGGAGACGTATCAATGACGTTCCCAAACGCGTCTAACAATGAGGCAGAATACGAAGCTCTTATATATGGGATGAAGATGGCGAAGGCTTGTGGTGCAAATCGACTGAAAATCTTAGGCGACTCACAATTGGTAGCCCAACAAGTCATGAACCAATGTGATGCAGTCAATGATAGCATGGTGGCGTACAAGGAAACGTATAACGAGCTGGAGAAACTGTTTGATGGATGCGAGGTAAACCACATAAGCAGGCTAAGCAATGATGAAGCCGATGTTCTTGCAAACATCGGGTCGCAGTTTCTCGCAATTCCTCCAGGCGTGTTCTGGGAGGAGATAACAGAGAGATCCACAAAGCCGAAGAAATCAAAAAAGAAGGAGAAGGATGAAAAATCCTCGGGGGCTGTGCAAGAAACACTGGAAGAAGAAGAGGAACAGGATCTAGTACTGATGGTGCAAATCCCATGGATGCAAGCGTACATATCATACATCCTAAGGAAAACAATACCCGACGATCCAGTTGAAGCAAGGCGAGTTATTAGACGTTCTAAAGCCTTCACTGTGGTCAAAGGAGAGTTGTACAAACGAAGTATTTCGGGTGTGTTACAAAGATGCGTTACACCCGAAGAAGGAAGGGTAATTCTAAAGGAAGTACACAAAGGAGTATGCGGTCATCACGCAAGCAGCCGAGCTATCGCGGCCAAGGTTTTCAGAGCAGGGTTTTACTGGTTGACAGCAATTGAGGACGCGAAGGAGATAGTGCGAACTTGCGATGCGTGCCAGAGATTTGCCGCAAAACCTCACTCTCCGGCAGTGGAGCTAATGCCAATACCATTGTCTTGGCCCTTTGCTCAATGGGGCCTTGATATGGTGGGAAAGTTACACAAGGCCTCGCCAGGAGGATACGAGTATATGCTCGTCGCTGTCGACAAATTCACCAAGTGGATAGAAGCAAAGCCGATAAATTCACCAGACGCGGCATCAGCAATAAAGTTCGTGAAAAGCATTGTTTTTTGATTTGGAGTACCTCATAGCATCGTCACGGACAATGGCAGTAACTTCACATCCAAGGAATTCAAGGCATACTGTGCAGAGGTGGGCATCAAATTGCACTTCGCGTCAGTTGCGCATCCGCAAACAAACGGCCAAGTCGAGAAAGCCAATGGTATAATCTGCAATGGTATCAAGAAACGCTTGTTAGGACCACTGGAAAAAGCTCGACATACTTGGCCAGAGGAGCTGCCGAGTGTGTTATGGAGTATCCGAACAACACCAAATACAGCGACACAGGAGACTCCGTTCTTTCTGGTCCATGGAGCAGAGACAGTACTGCCGATAGAAATAGAGCACGACTCTCCGAGAGTCACGGAATACAATGAAGAAGCTTCCAGGAGAGCATTGGAAAACGATGTCGATGCACTTGACGAAGCTCGAGACAAAGTGTTATCATGAGTCGCTAAGTACCAGCAAGATCTGAAAAACTACCACAGTCGACGTTTGCGACCAAGGTCCTTTCAAGTTGGAGACTTAGTTCTGCGGCTCAATCAACAAAGACATGAAAAGCTCGAGTCACCGTGGCTTGGACCTTAAATCGTCACAGAAGTAATCGAGGGAGGCGCATACAGGTTAAAGGACAACAAGTCAGGAGATGTCGAGCCAAATCCTTGGAACGTGAATCACCTCAGGCGTTTTTACGCCTAGAGTCGAAATATAGTCCTTCTAAAGCTACAATGTACTGAAACGCCCGCGAGTTTTCAGACGCACTCTTTTCCTTTTTCGGGGCACCGAGTGGGGCCGGAAAAGGTTTTTAATGAGGCGGGCTCGCGGTGCTGCAATATAGTAAAGATAGTGGAGATATACATCTTTTTTCGTCGACAGGCTCGGGGGTTCACAACCCATGACAGCAAAATATATATATACTCTCGCAAAATAGTAAATTCATCGAGACACATAAGCTCAGGCCAAAGGCTCGGGGGCTTCGCAATATAGATTATACTTCACAATATATACAACTTCATTATCACGAAGAATTCGACAAAAATACAGACATGATTTCTCACAATATACTAATATAGTACAACTCAGTTAACGCCTAATATACTATCTATGGATAGACCTTTGTTATTTGCAGCAGTTGTCATATGTTCAGCATAGCTCCCTTTGATAAAGAATTCAGAGTCCATCCGAAGAAGTTCGTCCATCATTTCTTCGGCTACATGAGTTATAATATCATTGATTTTGTCGATGTTCCTTTTTCGTTTCGACTGCTTGGCCAGGCACTTGGAGACAATCGTCGTCAGGTTTAATTTTCGGTAGCAGATCTGTATCATAACCATGGCGAATCTTGCTCCAGCGGACAATTGAGCTCGCACAAAGTTATGGATACGAGGAGCATCCCGAAATTTTTCCATCAGACTAAGAAGAGTATCGGGTGCCTCGTTCCAAGGAAACATTGTCTTATAAACCAGGGACAAGGTCCTGGTGCAGAAATCAAGGAACTCGCGAACCTGGCAGGCGCGATCTTGAAACCTGACAATTTGTCGGGTACGTTCTGGAGTGGCCCAGAAAAGAGAACCATGGTCAAGAGAAAGGTTAACAAGGAGATTTGTCCTTGTGTTTACCCTTTCGTCTTCAGCATCAGCGTCGAGAAAGGAACCTATTTGGTGACAGCACAAGAATTTCAAAAAAGAAACAACGGGAAAACGGAAGGGGTTTTGGTTTGCAAAAGCATACCTGACATATCCGCACTGGCTTCATTCATCAAATCAAGCATAAAATTTTCTCGAGTGGTCGCTTTTTCAGCTTCAGAAACGGCGGCTTCCTTGGCAGCTATGGCTCCTTGAGCTTGTTGCAGCGCAATTTTTTCCCTCTCGGATGATTTTCGAGACTGTTCCATCATCACAAGTGTTTGCTTCTTCGCAGACTGAAGTTGTTGGCGAAGTTCTTCCAAGTCTTCTGCCGAATTTTTACTTGATGAATCTTCAATACGTTCGACAGCAACAGGTGCCTTCTTCAAACGAGATGATGCAGGTAAAACATCGGAAGGACGAGGAGTTGCAGTATAGTTGTCAAAAATCAACTGGAAATAAAAGATTCGACATCAATCATCAAGCAAAGATAGATTTCCATTGATTCTCGAAGTATATACATTGCTATTACAAAAGAAGGGTCCCTAATGGACTACTGAAGCAGTTGTCGGCAAAACTACTAAGGCGACAACGTCAAAAGACAGTTAAAACTAAAAGAGAGGACAAGGTGGTCTACTTGACCTCCGGCTTCGACGAACTGGGAGCAGGAGTGGGATTGTATCCAAGGTAGGCGAGGATCTTCTTCGAGTTAGGCTTGGCTGCTTTAATCAGCGACTACCATTTCTTCGTCTCCATCTCCTCCGTGTTGCCAACTCTTGCCCAGTCGACTTCTTGCTGGCTGTCAGCAACCAAGGCAGTTGTACCCTCGACGCCAACTTTCAACCCTTCTTGACAAAGTTGGAGTCCAAGGTCTTCTCGAGAATTGAAGCACTTGGCGAGAGCGACAAAAGTCGCGGGTACCTCCTTTTTCTTGAAGAAGTACGGGAAAAGCCGCGACAGGCCAATCTTAGCTTCAGTAAGGCCTTCGCGAGCCTCATCACCGTGAATCTCGAGAAGAGAAAGCGCGTCAAGGAGTTTGTCACCTTCAGGGTTGTCCAGCTCATATTGTTGATCTGTTCTCCCTGAATAAAGTAAAAAAGAGTTGGTCAAACAAAAAAGGGAACAAAGACGACACAAGGAAGCAGCAAGGATCTGAGCACTTACTAACAAAACGTCGACATTGCGACTCTAAGCGAGCAACAATTTTTGTCTCGCGAGCAGATTGCTGAGTTATATGTTCGCTCAACGAAGTTTCCACGTCGTGAAGTCCTTTCCGAAGATCTTCGACGGCGGCAGCATCTGCTTCAACTTTCTTGCGAGCATTTTCGCTTTGCTCTAACTTGGTAGCAAGAGCGTCAGCACGCTTGTTTGACTCCGCAAGATCTCCTGGCAAAATAAACGACAATCAAATATCATGACAAAAGAATGGAGTACATGCAACAAAGGAGGCGGATAAAAAATAGTACCTTCCAGCTTCTTGGTATGGTCACGATACCTGACGAATTGGGTACCGAGACGGATAAATTCCTTCATTAAAGGTTGAAGAGAGGAACAAAAGAAAAAGAGAAGTCAATATAGCCAGTCTGAATTCGACAACATATCGCAAGAAACAAAGAAGAGATGAAAGTACTGAAAGGCTCGGAACATAAACCAAAAGAGAAGAGAGTGAAAAACTTACGTCATACAATGAAGGTGTCGAAGAGTTACCAGGGAACAAGATAGGTTCCTTGGATGGCTCGACCCTTGCCCTCTTTGGCGAAGGGGCACGGGGGCTTGCAGGTGGAGTTGAATGCTCAATGTTTTGCTAAGGAGGCGAAGTTTCATCTCCATCAGGTTGAGCTTCAGATACAACTAAAGTACGCGACGTACTCGTTCGAGCAGCCGCGTCAATAGGTTGTTCTTCTTCTTCGTCACCACTGCAACAGAATGGCGACAATATAAGAATCAAGATAGACAAAAATATCGAGAGTAAAGTAACAAAAAGTAATAGGGACTTACGAGCTGACAAGGGCATCCTCGTAGGGATTGAAAGTTCTCTTTCCAACATCAGGAGCAGGTTCTTCGGCACGTACAGCACCGGCTTTGGAGGTGCCGGAATCGACAACCTCGTCCCTCTTCTTTTTGTTCTTCGGAGAAGCATCTGGGAGGGAAGAGTGTGTCGAGGCAGTGGCCTCAGAATCAGCTTCTTTTTCAAGAGAAGCCGCGGATTTTTGGGAACCCGCGACTTCACTATCAGGGCGAGAAGTACCCTGGTTGTCATCCTCAACAACGGTGCGTTCTTCGACTTCACCGCCTTCAGGAACAGGAGGAAGAGAAGCTAGCACAGGGTGATTCTGCGAAAAACAAAGAGTGTTGACAAAAAGTTATGCCAAAAATACGTTAGCAAAATAGTAGTCGACAGATACGAAAAAGCTCGAGAAGACAATATAATAGTCCAAAAGGAAAAATTACCTCGGGCAGGGGATTGGTGCTACTAAATGGCTTAACGCGGCAAGAAGTTGGAATGGTGTCCTTCTTACTAAGCTTTGACATTCTTCGGATCAATTTCTCCAAGTCCTTCACAGGAAGGTCCTTGGAAATCCTCTCGACATCTTCATCACCAGCATACATCCAAAGGGGATTTTTGCGAGCTTGCAGAGGCTGCATTCTAATCCTAAGGAAGTAGGCTGTGATCTGGATACCCGACAATTCTTTGCCACGGGTGTTCTGGAGCTCATGAATGCGAGTCATCAGCACCTCTGTCGCCGATTTCTCTTCTTCGGTAGCTTCAGCGTCCCAGGATCGGCGGCGAAGAATCTTGGTTCTTCCGTCAAAGGGAGCAATGTTGTACTCCACTGAATCAGAGCTCTCTTCGTGTACATAGAGCCATCTCTTGCGCCATCCTTGGACGGAGTCGGGGAATTTGACGTCGAAGTATTCGACGTTAGAACGAACACAGATAACAACGCCGCCGATGTTATAGGTGACGTCGTGAGAGCCATTACGGCGGACACAGAAAATGCGCTTCCACAAAGCCCAATTAGGTTGGACTCCGAGGAAGAACTCACACAGTGTGATAAAAATCGACACGTGGAGGATGGAATTGGGCGTCAGCTGATGTAGCTGAAGCCCATAGACAAAAAGGAGACCACGGAGAAACTCGTGGATAGGGGGAGAAAGACCACTGATGAGATGGTCAATAAAACTGACCCGATACTCCATTGGAGGCGATGGATAGCTTTCCTCCTTGGGGAAGCGCAGCGCGTTCTCTTTCTTGGTGAACCCCAGCTTCTTCAGCAGGTTCATATCTTGGTTGGAGATCTTGGATCTCTCCCACTCCAGATCTTCGGCGGCCATCTTAGACTCCGGAGTGCTATGCCTGGTCAGACGCGCGCGCGGTGGCATCAATGAGCGTGGATGAGAAGGGTGTGAGTGTGGTTGAGCGCTTGAAGCAATTGGAGCAATGGAGGATTTTGCAGAGGAGAAGCAGAGGTGCGGTGCGAGCGAAAGGACTAGAGGAGGAAGACGATACCTTTATATAGAGGTGCGGTGAATCGACGCGCCGTTGGATTGAGAGATTGCGGGACAGATGGTGTACACGTGGACAAGGGGTAAAAAGTAATTTCATACAGACGAGAAAGCACAGGAGCTACAGTACGTGCGCCAGGAAAAGCAGAGGACGTGTGTCCCCCACTTGCACGACGTGTCAACATGGTACGAAATCTGGGCCCACGAGACAGAGAGAGAAAGCAGTTCTCGCGTTTTCCCGATACAATGATCGTGGCTATCGTCAGCAATGATGTCACCTTGGCAAGAGAAAAACTCGACTATGAAGCTTCATGAGAATAGCGACAACAGAAGATTATTGATTATTTCGAGAGCCCTTGAACAAATACAAGTTTTTTCCCAAATGCTCGGGGGCTACTTTGGAAAAAAAGAAAAATTCGAGTATGACAAAATAGAAATGTCGAGAGCCTATGACCAAATGCGAGCATTTGCTCATAGCCTCGGGGGCTACTCCCATCGGGAGCGCTGGTCGCGCACCCGATAAATATAAAAAGTTCGAGAAAGAATGAAAATATATTGACATGAGGCAATAAATTGTTGAGCCTACAACCAAGCACAAAGTCCTTGGCTGTAGCCTCGGGGGCTACTCCCATCGGGAACGCTGTTCGCGTGCCCGATGAAATTATAAAAAAAAAAGAGAAAGAAAGAAGAAAAAAGAAGAAGTGAGAATATTTCGAGTTATACAAATAACTCTACATATACTCCCATCGGGAAGGCAAAATAAGTCATACATTGACTCAATAAAATGTGCTATTCCAACAGCCGAAAAAGCACTCGACAATATATTCTCAGAGCGCCAAAGTAGCGAATAATCTCTGAATGCCGCAAAACATTGCGAAGGTAAGACCCCAGATCCGTTCTGAGCGGCGTAGCACCGTCTCTGACGTCGGTTTGCTACTTTTTTCCGTATCAACAGATACGAAGAAAAATCCTAACGGACGCGTTAGGTACCCGATAAAATATGACTGGGACTCGACGGAATGGTAAGACCTTAAGCGGCACTTGTCGAAGTTTACACCAGTATCCCGAGATCATGTCCAGGGACGTGATCTTGAAGTAGGTTTTTGCGGATTGCCACTAGAGCAGTTAACTAGTACCCGATCCGTCAGATGAACTAGCCCCAACTACCATTATCCCTGTACAATATAGAATTGCGTGTCTAAAGATATGTGATGAATTTGGCAGATGTATTGAATGATTAAAGTTCGAGATTTTCCCTGACTCTGCGATTCAAGCAAAATCTCGGGGACGACTGACATAGGCACCCCCAATGGGCCTGCCGAAGATGGTACCCGGGGTTTACTGAAGGCCCACGACCCGAAGAATAAGAAGATTCGGAAGCCCAAAATACTATTAAGGAAAGCTAGAGTTGTATTAGGAAGTATAACTTGTAATCTTGCGGGACGGGTCAGAAACCCTCCCGGACTCTGTAAACTTGTGTATTACGAAACCCTCGGCTCCACCTCCTATATAAGGGGGAGTCGAGGGACAAAGAAAGGATCGAATTTACTGTCAACACAACCCTAGTTTCATATTCGTCGAGTACTTTTCGGCTGAAACCTTCGAGATCTACTTGCCCTCTACATCCAACGAAACCCTAGTCTACAATCTGTAGGCATTGACAAGTTAATACCTTGTCACCCGGTACTCATAGAAGGTAGCTCTTGGGGTCGGCGAATGCCAACACCCATCCTTCCTATGGCATCCGGGGGAATTGCATCTCCTTTCTCACAAGAAGCACTTCGCTCCTCCAAAGATCTATCATCTTCATCGAATGTCACGTCACAAGATTCTACAACCCGCCCATTTGACTTGTTGAAGATTCTATAGGCGTGAGAATCCGTAGCATAGCCAACGAAAATTCCTTCTTGAGCTCTTGAATCAAACTTGGATAGACATGTGTCTTTGACAAGCACATAGCATTTGCATCCGAAAACCTTGAAGTATGACACATTGGGCTTGTTTCCGGTGAGAATCTCATATGGTGTCTTATCTAGGCCTTTGCGAAAGTAGAGACAATTAGTAGCATGTCATGCGGTAGAGATAGCTTCCGCCCAAAAATTGTAGTTGGACTTGTACTCCATCATCATGGTTCGAGCGGCTTCGATCAAGGTTCGATTCTTCCTTTCGGCGACCCCATTTTGTTGGGGAGTATATGGCGTGGAGTATTGGTGTTGGATTCCTTTTTCGCCGAGGAAGTCATCCAAAGTATAGTTCTTTAACTCCGTTCCATTGTCGCTCCTTATTGCGAGGATCTTGTTGTCGTACTTGCGTTGAACTTGATTGGCAAACTCCATCATGGTCCGTGGAGTCTCACTCTTGTACTTGAAGAAGAATACCCAACAATAGCGTGAATAGTCATCGACAATGACGAGGCAATACTTCTTTCCTCCAAGACTTTCATGAGACGATGGACCGAAGAGATCAACATGTAAGAGCTCCAAGCATCTTGTGGTAGAGATGATAGTCTTGGCCTTGTGAGGAGCTCCATGCATTTTTCCTTGTACGCAAGCCCTACAAACACGATCCTTACAAAAAGAGACATCTTCTTTTAGTCCGAGAATGTGGACACCCTTGTGGAGACTTTCCAAAGTCCTCATGTTGACATGGGCTAGTCGGCGATGCCATAACCAACCCTTGTCACCTTTGGCGAATAGGCAAAGAGCGGAGGATGTTGTCTTTCCGGAGAAGTCAACAACATATAATCCGTTCTCCACATATCCAACAAAAGCTACATGGAGTGTCTTGCTCCACAAGAGGACCACCATATGTTCATCAAAGAAAGTACATAGACCCATGCGAGCAATTTGACGAACGGAGAGTAAGTTGTAACCAAGGGTCTCGACAAGGAGGACATTCACAAGTGAGATGTCGGGTGTTACCACCACCTTGCCAAGACCCAATACCTTAGAGCACGTGTTGTCGCCATATGATACGGTAGAGTAGGAAGGCTCGAGGTCGACAACAATATTCTTGCTTCCGGTCATATGACTTGTGGCTCCACTATCAACCACCCATTTAGCACCACCGGAAGCATAGTCCTACAAGGAATCAAGTCTTGGATTTAGGTACCCATTTTTCAATGGGTCCTAGCATGTTAGTAACAAGGGGTTTGGGAACCCAAATAGTCCAATCAACATTGTCCTTTTGAGGACCAATAAAGCGAGCACGAATATGTCCATAGTAATCAACAAAAAGAACGTGAGAAGGGTTGTTAGAGCCGGCGAAACCCTTCGAGGCGGAGTTGGGTACTCCATCCCTTCTTGAGCTAGCATTGCTCTCATCAAGGTTGATCTCCATGTTCTCCTTGTTCTTCTTCTTCTTGGTCCTCTTAATCCTCTTCCTCTTTGGCTTGGTAGCCATTCCTCCTACCTTGCAAGAGCCCTCTTTGACTCCATTTTTGGCTCCAATGACTCCTTCCAAGTACTTGATTTGAACTTGGAGTCTATCGATCTTGGTCTTCAAACGATTGACTTCATCTTCATGCTCCGGATGGGGGTGGCAAATATCAATTACTTGGACTTCTTTTGCCTTGTTCACCCGAAAGTGTTCCATCAAGGCTTCTTCTTGGAGAGCATTCATCTTCATGAGTGTACGCTTGTCACTCTCCAACTTGGCAATGTCACTTTCATGAGTGCCACATGCACGGTCCTTGCTCAAAGGAAAATACTCCTTCAATGCTTCCTCTTGCATGGAATTGACCTCCATGAGCTTGGCTTCCCTCCTCTTCAAGGCGGCTATTTCTTCCTCATGATCACAACAAGTGGCCTTCTCCTTGCTCATGCGGAGACATTCCACCAAAGACTCTTCTTGCATGCTACTCAACCTCAATAGCTTGGCCTTGGTGGTCTCAAGAGTGGCAATTTCTTCTTCATGGTTGCAACATGAGGTCTTCTCTTTGCACAAGCGGTAATATTCATCCAAGGCTTCTTCTTGAAGAGCATTGACCTCCAAAAGAAGAGCATTGTGCTTTCTCAAGGAGGCAACTTGATCAACAAGCTCGTCATGGCAAGAGTTGGGGTCTTCATCATCTTTCTCCTTGTTAGCTTCCTCAAGAGAAAGCATCTTCTTTTTAAGCTCACCCATCAAGCCAAGAGCATGGTCTCGGTCCTTGGTGAGTTGGGAGACAATAGCCTTACTGGAGTCTTCAAGGACAATGGCACTAGCTTCAAGAGACATGCGCAAATTTTGTTCATATTCAAGCTCTTCTTTGAGAGAGGCAATCTCATTTGCCGCTTCCCTTTCCAATCTCTCCTTCTCCTCTATAAGGTCTCGACAAGGAGGACATTCACAAGTGAGATGTCGGGTGTTACCACCACCTTGCCAAGACCCAATACCTTAGAGCACATGTTGTCTCCATATGATACGGTAGAGTAGGAAGGCTCGAGGTCGACAACAATATTCTTGCTTCCGGTCATATGACTTGTGGCTCCACTATCAACCACCCATTTAGCACCACCGGAAGCATAGTCCTACAAGGAATCAAGTCTTGGATTTAGGTACCCATTTTTCAATGGGTCCTAGCATGTTAGTAACAAGGGGTTTGGGAACCCAAATAGTTCAATCAACATTGTCCTTTTGAGGACCAATAAAGCGAGCACGAACATGTCCATAGTAATCAACAAAAAGAACGTGAGAAGGGTTGTTAGAGCCGGCGAAACCCTTCGAGGCGGAGTTGGGTACTCCATCCCTTCTTGAGCTAGCATTGCTCTCCTCAAGGTTGATCTCCATGTTCTCCTTGTTCTTCTTCTTCTTGGTCCTCTTATTCCTCTTCCTCTTTGGCTTGGTAGCCACTCCTCCTACCATGCAAGAGCCCTCTTTGACTCCATCTTTGGCTCCAATGACTCCTTCCAAGTACTTGGTTTGAACTTGGAGTCTATCGATCTTGGCCTTCAAACGATTGACTTCATCTTCATGCTCCAGATGAGGGTGGAAAATATCAATCACTTGGACTTCTTTTCCCTTGTTCACCCGGAAGTGTTCCATCAAGGCTTCTTGGAGAGCATTCATCTTCATGAGTGTACGCTTGTCACTCTCCAACTTGGCAATGTCACTTTCATGAGTGCCACATGCACGGTCCTTGCTCAAAGGAAAATACTCCTTCAATGCTTCCTCTTGCATGGAATTGACCTCCATGAGCTTGGCTTCCCTCCTCTTCAAGGCGGCTGATCACAACTAGTGGCCTTCTCCTTGCTCATGCGGAGACATTCCACCAAAGACTCTTCTTGCATGCTACTCAACCTCAATAGCTTGGCCTTGGTGGTCTCAAGAGTGGTAATTTCTTCTTCATGGTTGCAACGTGAGGTCTTCTCTTTGCACAAGCGGTAATATTCATCCAAGGCTTCTTCTTGAAGAGCATTGACCTCCAAAAGAAGAGCATTGTGCTTTCTCAAGGAAGCAACTTGATCAACAAGCTCGTCATGGAAAGAGTTGGGGTCTTCATCATCTTTCTCTTTGTTAGCTTCCTCAAGAGAGAGCATCTTCTTTTTAAGTTCACCCATCAAACCAAGAGCATGGTCTCGGTCCTTGATGAGTTGGGAGACAATAGCCTTGTTGGAGTCTTCAAGGACGATGACACTAGCTTCAAGAGACATGCGCAAATTTTGTTCATCTTCAAGCTCTTCTTTGAGAGAGGCAATCTCATTTGCCTCTTACCTTTCCAACCTCTCATTCTCCTCTATAAGGTCTTGTGCCGCACCAAGTTGGCTCAAGAGAGCCCCAACATGAGTCTTGGTATCCCCTTGCATGTTAGTGAGAAAAGTATACAAACCCATAATCTCACGTTTAACGGTGAGACTAGTGGCATCATCAATATATAGGGGATTAGTCAAGGGTGATGGTTTGGAGTGGGATTTTACCTCCGAGGATGCCTTTGCCATAAGGCAACGAGCATTGTTGGTGGCGAGGTTCTCATTTGGAGAGTCGAAGAGGGAGATAGAGGGAGTGGTGATGGCGATGGCGGCCACTCCCTCTCCTTCCTTGTTGGAGCTCTTGTCCCCACGTTCTTCATCCTCATCGGAGGAGTATTCTTCTCGAATGATGAAGGCTCTAGGCTTCTTGGTGAAGGAGACCTTGTCGTCATCGGACTTGGGGGAGAACTTGGAGAATCCTTTTGAGAGTGACTTGAACTTTTCCTTGCGGATAAGCCTTCCACCATGATCTTCTCTTCTCTCAAACATACAATCCACGACAAAATGACTCTTGTCGCCGCAATTGTAGAATGTTCTTCCCCTTTGCCCCTCCCTTGGGCTCTTGGAGAAACTTTCTTGGAGAATCACGTGATCTTCTTGGTCTTATGCTTCGGGACTTGTTTCCATCCCAAAATTTCTTGGCGGCGAGAGCCATGTGCTCATGATAATTGATCTTGAGATCATCCAGTCCCCACTCAATGGGATCCTCATCGCTTTCACTAGCCTCATGTACCTTCATCTTCAATGCAAGGTTGGGCTTGCGTGTGTTGTGGGCGCGAGCAACAAGATCCTCCGCATTCTTCTTGGAGATGTCCAAAGCGATGACTTCGCTAAGAACTTCATCGGATGTCATAGCACGGAAGGAGGCGTTTTGGCGGATGGCCGTCAACTTCACTTCCTCATAAGGGAGGAGAGCATTGTAGAACTTGCGCTTGATCCAATGGTCATCCACGAACGTTGATCCAAGATCTTGCATTTGTACGGCGAGAGCGATGAGGCGCTGATACATTTCTTCGGGGGTCTCTCCTTCAATCATGACGAAATTGTCGGCCATATTGTTCACTTCATCGAAAGAAGAGCTTTGGATGCTCGCATTTCCGAGGAAGAGCTTGTCGAGTTTATCCCATGCTTCCTTAGCGGTCTTGAGCGAGCGGATATGAGCGCGGTCCTTTGGCGTGACGGCCATGTGAATCATGTTGATGGCGGTGGCGTTGAGTTGGTCATCCACCACATCTCTTCTTGTCAATTTCTTTGGATCTCGTGGTGAGTAGCCTTCCTCAATAATGCGCCAAAGCTCGGTAGACGCGCTGCGCACATGAGATTTCATCAAGAATTGCCAATTTTCAAAGTTATTTGACTCAAGTAACGGTGGTGAACCATGCGACAAGATATGTGGCATAGGTATTGGAACGTTTATGGTGTAATCACTTGGTGGTGGCACCTCATGATAACCCCCTAGACGTTCCGCAACCGATGTCTCATCCTTCCCCTTTGTTGAAGTGCCGGTCTCCCCAAGCCCTTCCTTTTGTGGATCTTTTGTCGCTTGCGCGACAAAATCAACAAGAGGAAAGGGGGTAGCTTTTGGTGGGGGGGGGGTCTCGGCACTTGCTTGAGGATCAACACTAGGGTTTGGTTTTTGAGCAACCAACTCCATCATCATCGCCTTCATTTGGTTAACGATGGATGACTCCAATTTCGTGAGGTCATCCAACGTAGCCGTTGTGGTATCGACGGGAGATGATGGAGCGGGTGGCACAAGGGAAGGTGACCCATTCGCCACACCCGCATCTTGTTCGGCCATTTCTTAGGCGGTAAAGCCCGAGCAAGAAAACCCCGCTCTGATACCAATTGAATGGATCGTAGCGAACAAGAGGGGGGGGGGTGAATGGTTGCTACGTCAAGTTTTAATCTTTTTCAATTTTAGTGCAACGAAAGATAAAGGTGATTGCTTTAGTGGTGTTGGTGATCCTACAATGATCCTAGAACAAGTGCAACAAGCAAAGGAACAAACATAAGATAGTAAGAGTAAGGAGCGGGACAACCGGAGGGCGCGGAGACGAGGCGAGGTTTGTTTCCCGCAGTTCCTCCCACAAAAGGGAGTACGTCTGCGTTGAGGAGGTGCTAGCCTCACACAAGAGGCTAGACGGCCACACCACGAAGGAAGGCCTCACCTTCTTCCTCGAGAGAGCTCCACAAAGGTGCTCCCCTTCTCCACTAAGGCACCGGTCGAGGCGGTGATTCCTTCACAAGGTTGGGGCGAGCTCCACACCACAAGGAGGCTCCCAACAATCCATGGAGCTAGTACAACACCAAGCTAGCCTCCATGGATGCACTTCCTCCAATGTCCCACAATAGGAACCCTAACACCAAGATCCACTAAGGAATAACAAGTATTGGTGAAATCTCTCTTGGTAGAACTATAGATCGAGGTCTACTCCACCACTCCTCAAAATTTGAGCAAATTGGTTGGATGGTTGGGGAGATCCTCAAGGATTAAGCTCAGCAACAATGGAGGAGAGAGAGAGGGAAGAGATAAAAACGAATTGGGGAAGAAGGGGCCCTTAAATAGGCTCCTCCAAATCCAACCGTTATGTCCAGTTTTTGCCTAAGTGGTACTACCGCTTTTGGAAAGCGGTACTACCGCTCTGAGTTCAAATTCCCCAGATCTGGTCCACGTGGACGCAGAGCGGTACTACCGCTAGAGGTACCGCTCGAGGTACCGCAATGGGGTCCAAACCTTACTGGATCCAAAGCGGTACCGGAGCGGTACCAGAGCGGTACTGTCGTAACTAGTTACGGTACCTGGGCGGTACCATGGGCGGTACTACCGCTCGTGAGCGGTACTACCGCTCCAAGTACCGCAGAGGTACCGTAACTCGTACTGAGGGACAAATCCAGCGCAGAACTCAGAGCGGTACCGTGAGGCGGTACCTATAGGGGTAGCGGTACTACCGCTACAGGAACCGGTAGTACCGGCCTGGCTAAAACTGGTTTTCTTCCCTTTTTCTCTCCAGCCATGTCACCTCGCGAAACACACACAAAACCAGAAAACCTACAACTACCTATAACTACGCTTCAGTCCTCCGATCTTGACGTGTCCAGCGAGGTCACCGTGCACTTGCAAATCTAGCAATGATACTCAAGGCACACGGTGAGATAACTCAAGTGTTGTCATCAAACACACAAAACACGGGGTTTAGACTTTGCTCTTTCAATAACAATAACTAATTTATTATTGCCTCTTGGGCATATCTCCAACAGTCTCCCACTTGCACTAGAGTCAATAATCTAGTTTACATTTGTAAAGATATAACACCTTTGCCTTCTGGTGCTTATCATGTTTTGCTCACGGGAGAGGTTTTAGTCAACGGATCTAACACACTCAGAAAGGTATGTATTTTGCAATTCATTTGCGTCTCAACGCATCACTCATTTCCAAATGAGTCGGCATTAATTATATATGCTTAGTCCTCTGGTGGAACCTTAATTCCGCGGTCTGAAAATAAGTCACTAATATTGTCATACACAATATAGCTTCAAAGTTCTGACACTATCGGAACTACACCAAGTTCTCAAAGAACTCCTTGACTCAACATCCTCAGTCATTGTCAAAACAATGACATACTTTGCCTTCGTTTGTAGAATCCGTCACAATATTTAGAACTGATCTAAATCTAGCATAGACTTCTTCTAGCTCATTGTGCTACCTTTTAAACAACACTTAGCCTAATTGAGATTGAAATTTTATTTTTATATGTGATCAAACTAATATCGGTGCAACACTTTACAGCGATTTGTTTATCATTACCCATATAAAACCATATATATATATAAATATCATTGGTTCTTCTAAAGCACTCAGGGATATTCTTACTGTTGTCCAATGATCATTACATGAATCATTCTGGTATATGCTCGTAACACTTTAGAGCACAGGACATCTGACTTTGTACATATTATTCGTGATCTAAAATCACTCATGTGTTTTTACTCATCGAGCGTCAAATACACTCAAGTCTTGTCAAACCTTCACATGGAAAAGAACACCTTCTTAATATTTTTATATTGAACCACTTCAATATCCATTCTATGTACTTTGACTTAAACTTATTATGTGTTTCAATCTATCTTCATAGATCTTGACACTAAATATGTTTCAGGCCACATCCTTTCATTGAAATTAATTCTCAATGAAACCTTTTAATCACATCAAGTACATGATTACATTATTTTTAATCAACGATATGTCATCTACATAAAGTATTATAAATATGTCTTAGCGCTCCCACTTAATTTCTTGCAAATGCAAGCATCTTCATCGTTTCTGATGAAATCAAAAACTCTTTGACTATTTCATCAGGTGAAGATTCCAACTCCGCGATACTCACTTCATCCAATTGAAGTTTGTATACCTATCTAGTATTCCACGGACCAGCAAAACTCTTGGTTGTATCATCCTTCATACATACTTCTGGTAAGGAATGTATTTCTGCCATCCTACTATCATATCTCATAAAAGAAATATGTAGCGATTACTAGAATAATCCACACAGACTATAAGCATTGCCACGGAAGATCTAATCTTATCGTAGTCAACTCTTTGAACTTTGTCGTAAACAACTTTTCGATAAGTCAAGCTTCTTTAAGGATATTTCATCCAAGTCCATCTATTTTATAGATCCATTTACTTTCAAAAAGCATTCATCTATCTTGGATTTCATGGCGCATAGCCATTTTAACGGAGTCAGGGCCCATCATAACTTCTTTGTATGTAGTTGGTTTATCATTTTTCAAAAAACAATCCTTTGTCCACAAATCATTTATTTGATCACAAAGTAAACCATTCCTACAAGGTTCAATATGTACTTCGATCTCCATGGCTAAAACACTTTGTAGTCATGGGAGCCATGATCGTCGTGGCCGCTTCCGGAACCAATTATGATGCTGCGCTACTCTGATCATTTTGCTCAGGTTCATAAACCTTATCAAGTTCCATTGTCCTCCCACTCAAATACATCGCTAGAAACAATTTCTAGGAAATAAGTAAGAAACATCGACAAACACTTTTGTCTTTGACTTCATAGTGGAAAGAATTCCCAATCAATTCTCTGGAATAACCAACAAAGACATTCATCCGATTTTGGTTGTAAACTCATTTACTTATGCTACGCATACCAAAATCTAAGAAAGGACTATTAGGGTTTATACCCATGCCATAACTCATATGGTGTCATTTCAACGGATCATGATGATGCTCTATTCAGTGTAAAAGCTGTAGTCTCTAAAGCATAATCCATAAAAATATAATGGCATCAATATTTTATCTCATCTTTGATCCAACAAGGTTTGGATACGTATCTCGGATACTTCATCATCACTATGATACTCCAAGAAACGTGAGTTGTAGAACAACTTCATAACTCTCTTAGATGTTCGCTAAAATTCGTAATTCAAATATTTCCACTATGATCCAATCATAGATATTTGACTTTTCTATTATGATGATTTCCACTTCATGCTGAAATTTATTTGAATCCATTCAAATGTTTCAAACTTCTTCCTTATCGAATATATCCACATATATATACTCAATTCATTGTTGGAAGTTTTCATGAAGTAAAAGAATCTCCCGCACACAACTATGCCCAGTGAACCACATACATCATCATGTATTTTTCCACTAAGTTAGTTGCCCGTTCAACTCTTGGCCTATGAACGGTTGACGTGGGCATTACCCTTCGGGTAACCAATGTTGCTCTACCCTATACGGTCCAGCTGGAGGCCCATGAAGGTACCCGATGGCAAGATGGGCCACTAGGACGGTGCGGCGGAAGATTACTTGAAGTACAAGACACGGAAGAAGCCGAACAAGGAAAGTTTAGAGATAGATCTACTGTAAACCTACTCGTACTCGATTAGACCTCTCGAGACCTGGCCACCTATATAAAGACCAGGAGAGGGGCTATCGAGGGACACAATCAATCTTAGCAATCTTAGCCAGTAGAAGCTTAGAGCTAGGTTACCCTAGCAATTAGCCATCTCGACGAGATCACAGCCGAACTATTCGGCACCCCATTGTAACCTATTATCATCATAATCAAGAACAGACAGGCAGGACGTAAGGGTTTTACCTCATCGAGGGCCCCGAACCTGGGTAAATTGCTCTCCCCGCTTGTCTGTGAACCGATGTCTCGTGTCAGCTTGCAGGATTCCATCAACCCTAAGCCCCTATCGGAGGGCATTGCCGAGGAGCACCCTCGACAATTGGCGCCGTCTGTGGGGAGCCTGTCGGCACAAGGCAGGGCATCGGCAGATCCAATCATGACACCGGTGGCTTCGCCGGCAACTTTATCAGCAACTTCGTCGACACCATCATCGCCGATACTGGGAAGCCCGATTCGATTTGGCTCCTACGAGTTCACTCCGCACAGCGATTCCTCCCGCTCGAACTTTTCAGATCTACAAGGAAACATGGAGATGACCTTCGGCAGCGTCCACTACAACGTCAACGCAGAAGGAATCCTTCGATTGCTGGAATCACTCACTTCCGGGTCGACGAGTTCAAACGCGTCATCGTCACTCGACCTATCGGCTGATCTGACGGGATCGACGTGCTCACCCGTGCGCTCGACTCCCCGCTCGGTGTCCTCCATGTCGGTAGGGTCTGACGATCCCACATCTTCGGAATTAACTTCGTACTACTGCCTGAACTGCGACACCAAGCACGGGTTGGGATCGAGCGACACACCGTTCATCTGCAACGCCCAGTATTCATCGGGAGAGGACAGTATCGACAACATCATCCAGGGAACCACCCGAAGAACGGCACACCATCAGGTTTATGTCGCCAATAACACGGGAAACACAAGGCGCAGAGGAGATGAGGACCATACTCCACGTTCCAGTAGAAGGGCAAGTTTTGAAAACAGCGCCAGCAACCGCGATAGCGACTACACCATCGCGGATGAGGAGTGGGCAGCAGCCAGGGCAGCAGTACTCAACAACACACCGCTCCCCGCAGGAACTTCGGTTGGAACCCTCAATGCTTATCGCTCTATACTAGAGAAAAATCGGGAGCACCTGTCGAAAGAGCAAGCCACCCTCGAGAGACGCCTATCTGCGGCAGATCGATCCAGTGAACGACGAAGGGGCTCGCAAGGGAGTGCCTCCCGAAACACTCAGGGAGCAGGCAAGCACCGGTCGAGACTATCCAGGCTTTCGGAAGATGACGCCGGAGAGATAACGTCGAATCTGACTAAATCCTTTATGACTACGGATACCGCGGGCATGCCACGGCCGAAAACCGTTGCAGGAGCAACGGCCAACCTCGCCGCATACCTCATCAACCAGCGCCCCGAAGGATCCATGGCTCAAGCTCATCGAGGTGCCCTGGAGAGTCTCGCGATATTGGGGAACAACCTAGTCCCCGCAAAAGGAAAAGACCACGGTGCAAGGCAGTGGTTCAAAACATCATGCAAGAGATGCTCGGGACGAAATCACCCAGAGCAAGATCGACAAAGCAAGGCGACGACGCGCCGCTAGAAAGGACAATGATAGCGATTCTTCGGATGAAGACCAGGAGTACGACGGCGAGCTCAGGGGAGCCGACTGTCTAAGTTAGAAAATCCGTGAGATGATGCCGCCCAAAAAGTTCAAGCCTACCCCTACCGACGCTGCCAAATACGATGGGCAGCAGGAACCAAGATCCTGGATAGACGACTACCTGCAGACTATGATCCTGCACAAAGGAAACCAGATAGCAGCAATGCAATGCTTACAGCTCTACTTGAAGGATTCAGCGCGAGCCTGGCTAAGGGGGCTGCCGAAAGGTTCCGTCAAATCATGGGACGACCTAGTAGATGCCTTCGTTGCCAATTTCCAAGCAACATACAAGAGGCCCGTTGGGATAGAAGAGTTGCGGAACTGCCGACAGAAGCAGAAGGAGTCGATGCGTTCATACATCGGGAGATTCACAAAACTCCTGAACGCTGCCGAAGACGTATCTGTCGACAGAGCAATCGACGCTTTCAGCGATGGCGTTCAGCGGGAGAGCTACATAGAAGAACTCGGGCGCAAAAAGCCAAAAACCATAACCAAGTTAATGGAAATCGCCAACAGTTGGGCTGATGGTGAGGAAAATGTACGAAGGCCACGACAGCGCAGTGACGACGAAGACGATGACCAGCCGAAGCACGACTCGGGCGGCCGAAGGGATCGTCACAAAAGAAGGAAGAACCGCAACTATGATGATAACAATCTGGTAGCCGCAGGGTATTCCGATCGATAGGACGATCGAGACGATCGACACGACGGTAATCGGAACAACTCTGGGAACCGTGGCAACTATAAACCACGACAGCAGAGGACTCCTGAATTACCCTACGCTGAGCAGATCAACGCCCCCTGTTACCTGCATTCGTATGTCGATTCCAAGGACGGCAAAACGAAGTCGAGTCACCTGCTCGGGGACTGCCGGCAGTTCCTTGACATGCACAAACTCATCCAGCAGTCAGGCCAGCGACAGCTACCACCGCCACCCCCACCTCCACCACAGCATCAAGTCCAGCAGGCTCAACCTCATCAACCTAACGAGGCATTCCCACCACCACGTGGGCAGATGAGCATGATCCATAGGACAGGTGTTTCGAAAAGGGAGATGAAAAAGCTCACCCGAGAGATCAACTTGGCAGAAAGCATCATGGCAAACATCCCCGAGTATGTCGAGTGGTCTTCTCAGAACATTACGTTCAGTCGAGCAGATCACCCGATGACCATACCAAAACCAGGACACGCTGCCTTGGTAGTCGAAGCACAAATTGGGGGGTTCAAGATGAGCAAAGTCTTCATGGATGGTGGAAGCGGGCTAAATCTGATATTCGTCGACACAATCAGAAGTATGGGGATCACCATGAGGATGCTGGAAGAAACAGACACCTGCTTCCATGGGATCCTTCCAACCGCACCGGGCTACTCTCTTGGCAAAGTCTACCTGAATGTTATCTTCGGCAGAGCCGACAATTTCAGGAAGGAAAAGATTGAGTTTGAAGTAGTGAACTGGGAGTCACAGTATCACGCTATACTCGGGAGACCAGCGTATGCCAAGTTCATGGCTGTGCCGCATTATGCATACCTCAAGCTGAAAATGCCTGGGAGCAACGGGACAAACATCACAGTCTATGGAAGTTTTTCACGCTCGGACAATTGTGATCGCGACTTTCAGAGGATTGCTGCAAAGTTCGGGTCACAGCAAGAAATTATCGACCCCTTACCCAAGCTGTCATTACGTGAAATCAAGGAGGAAAAAGATGTCAGGGAAACCAAGAAGAAGCCAGCCGCTCTTGCCCTTAAAGCTTCGGCAGCGGAAGCTTCGGCAGCAGAAGCCTCGGCAGCAAAAGGTTCGGCAGTTGATGGCACAGAAGGCATAGGAGACAGCAAGACGCTGACAACCACTGCCCAAACCCCTGATGAAACCAGCAACGCTGCAGCAACCACTAACGTGGTGAAGAAGCCAGAAGAAGAGAAGAACCCCTTTCTTGCTTAAGCAATTTATCAGCCTTTATTTTCTTTTATTTTAAACAGGGCCTTCCTTTTTTCGCCCTCTAGCCTCGTGCTTACCTTATTAATGAGAACTTAAGCTTCGATTCTTTGTTAAGCATTGCAGTAACCACAAACTTCTAAGCCCCATCACTATGCAAACATAGTACGAGGCAGAAGATCGTGCTTCAAAAAGCCTCTACGAGTGCTAAAAGACGTTCACCTTTCCTTCTGCTATAGATGCCTCTACGAGTGCCGTAAATAGCAAGAGTTCGGAAATACATATAAACACAACCCACGTTCGATATTTTGCTTATGGAAATATCAAGGAACAACGGGCTCATCGGCAGAACCACTACATCCGAAATATTCGGGAGTGCATGTCGAAACATAAAACGGTTGAAAGCAAAGTTGCGCATACAACAGGTTTAGCAAAACCTGCAACACGAGCTGATCACTCAAATGATTTGCTAACCAACCAATATACATACATTTAAACGAGCAACTCAGATTAGCTCAAGTCAAAACTTGCCAACGGCAATAACATGGTAAAAGTACATATGCATGTATCTACCGAATGAAAAGGCATCATTACATAATCCAAGCACTTGGATGAAGTAGCCAAATTATCTATTTACAAAACGAACATTAAATCCCTGAAATCACCCTTGCGGAGTTCCTCTTTCTTCAGGCACCTTTGAGTCCTCTTCGAGTCTGTCGACAATTATGTTGGCAGGCAACAATACCTTCGGATACAGTGCCTCCAAGTCTCCAGTTGCGTTGGCAATCGACAGCAAACCCGCCGAGGGATAACGGGCGAGTACAAGAGCAAGTGTAAACCTGGCCCCTGCAAAAACTTGCGCACGCACCAAGTCTCGGATCTTCTTGGCATTACCAAACTCAGAAATCAATGCAAGGAGCGTGGGGGGGGGGGGGGAACTGCGTTCAAAGGGAACATCGTTTTCCAAACCACCCTCATAGCCTTGTAGCACTTGTCAAAAAAGTGGTGGACCTGCTGAACCCGATCCTGAAATTGCGCGACAGCCGAAGCCTTCGAGTGCTCCCGCCAGAAAATCTCTTCGGCTGAGGATAGCTGGGTTAATGCACGCACTCGCTCGTGAATCCGTTTGTTTTCTTCCGCACGGTTCAGAACTATGACTGGCAAAGAAATAAATGAAGGATCAGATAAGGCGTTGTCGACAAAAGGGCGCAGGGATCAAGTAACTCACAGTTCAAGCTCTCGGTAGCTTTATACAGCTCAGTAAGGGCATATCACTCCACGCCGGCTGCAATCTCGCTCTTCTTATTGACAATAGCAGCTAGGGCGTACGTGCTGCGTAGGTCCTTTTCCATCTGGGTGATCTGATCCTTCATCCGCTGGATCCGATCACCTTCGGGAAGAACACCCGACGAGTCGTCGACAAACGAGGGCACCGGGAAAACCTGCAGGAAACAGCGTTTAAAAGGATGACGGATATGGTCAAATTGAGCATCCAACGTAACTCCCATCGGGAGAAGTACAAGTAATTCCTATCAGGAGAAGTACAAGTGAAGATATTATGACAAAGGTGTGTTGGCAACATTGCCAGCACAGTGTTCATTACAAACTTAAGTTTTTGCAACAGAATAATGTTTCACTCTAGCCCGAGGATAAAATTGTTACAACAATCAAGGAGCCTGGGTCTGAGTCGATAGGTTGGGGCCAGCCGATGTCTTTCCTGACGAAACTAGTTCGAGGAGCTGGCGAGCACAAGTACGGGCAGACACTGTAAAGGCGCTTAAGTCAACAAATCGCCCATCTTTTTCTTTCGGCAGCTCCTTAGTCATTTCTTCGATGTCAGCCTTAAAGACGTAACCCATCATAAGTTGGAAGGCAAGGAGGGCACCATAGGTACGCGAGGTACGCTTGAATACCTCAATAACTTCCTTGGTGTCAACCGCGAAGGCATCAATCAGCTGCCCCAAAGTCTTCTCCTGCTTGACCTTGGGGGAAATCATCGAATGCATCCGCGCCAGGGCACCCTTTCCCTTGTTAAGAAGCTCCCGGGTAAGCTGGTGGGAGGCGAGAGCCATCGACACACCATTTGCCGGGGAGTTATTCGGAACTTCGTCCAAGGCAGTAGCAGGGATACTGGCGGCTTCTGCAAGAAATCAAATTGGAGAAAATCGTTGATAAAGAAATGGATCCATAAGAGTAATAATTGACAAAGATGTGTGAAAGAGCTTACCAAGTAGAGCCAAAGCAGATTCTCGAAGGAGTTCATCCTTTTCAGCTGCCTGAGCTTCTTCCTCCTTCAGCCTCTCCGTCAGCTTGCTCAACTCCTCTTTTAGGGAGTCGACCTCCTGGCGAGCTATGGCAGCCTTTTTAATGGCACCGTCCAACTTTGAAGAGGAAGACTTAACTTCCTCCTGCAGTCGAGCTTTGTCCGCCTCTAGAGAGGTAAATTGAGACGCGAAGGCCTCTAGAGAGGATATCACACCTCGCAGGTCCTTAAGAAAAAATAAAATGTGTTTTACAAAGAATCATTAGGCAAGGCATACTCCAAAGGAATTTACATCATATTCGAAAAGGACTTACAGAAGGAGGAGCTGTAGTAGCGGCAGGAACGTCTTTCCCCTTAGAAAGGGAGGAAGCAGTCGATGCTTGCGCCGCAGGAGCTGCTTTAGGAGCCGAAGCTTCGGAAGCCGCGGCGGCCGGTGAAACAGCATCAGATCTGACCCTCTTAGACGAAGGCTCAGCGAAAGCTTCGTCACTACAAGAAGGACATGATCGACCAAAGTTATGAGAAGAATGCGAGAAACAAAGGGGCAAAGTATGACGAAAAGGAGGAAGATACTTACATATCGAGGAGATCATTTTCGTCGGCAAAGCCGCCGATTGATCTCTTCGTAGGCGGAGCCCTGGTCTCCTCCGCAGCTGCATTAACAAGGCATCGTGATCAGCGTCATCATCACACACTGATCCCTTTATGTCGCAAGTGTCATCGGCTGATGGAGGGAGATTGGTGTGAACGGTTTCGGAATCTATCGGATCATTGTGATCGTTTTTCGGGCTTGTATGCTCGACAGTATGAAAATCAACAGGTTCTGAAGAGCCTCTTCCCTCAGAAATATTGTTTGGCGAGTTATGCAAATCTCCGGAGGCTACAAGGGTCTGTCGAAGAAAAGACAGATGAGAACAGCAGCAATTATGTCGACTAAGTAAATAGTAGCATAATAAGAGTTTGAGAAGGGAAGTTACCTCTGGTGGTGGATGATCGGCATCAAAAGGAGTATACGAAGACGTCAATGGGATCAAGTCTTCTTGGCTAAAGAAAGTGAGGCGACGGACTTCATCGAGCAGTTCCTTTTCCGACAATTCGGCAGCGTTAATTCTGGTCTCATCTTTCGGACCAGAATACAACCACATTGGGCGAACTCTGGCCATGACTGGTTGAACTCGACGTTTCAGGAACACCGCCGCCACCTCTGTGCCGACCATAGTTTGGCCGGCAGCTTCTTTGATCCGAAGAAATCTGGCAAATAATTCATCGGCTGCTACTTTTTCGTCGGGAGAGAGAATATTCTTCTAGGAATTCTTAGGCTTGGCTTCAAGGACATCGACAAAGCGAGGAAGCTGAGATTCGGGTGACAAGGAGTCCTTGGCGTAAAACCACTTCAATCTCCACCCTTGCACGGACTCTCTCATTGGGAAACTGAAGTAGTTGACATCCGAACGAGCTACAAATCCCACTCCTCCGGTGACAAAAGATCTGTTACTACTGCTGTATCTCTTCACATAGAAGATCTTTTTCCACAACCCAAAATGAGGCTCAATGCCCAGATATGCTTCGCAAAGGGTGATAAACACAACAATGTGGAGGATTGAGTTGGGAGTGAGTTGCCATAGTTGGATCTCGTAAGTTCGCAAGAGATGGAGGAGGGATTCGTGAACAGGAAGCGAAAGACCCCGATATAAGAACGATAAGAACATCACGGTAAAGCCAGCAGGGGGATTAGGTCGAGAAATCGCACCTGGAAAGATCACACCCCCCTCATCGGAGGAAATCAATCCCAGGCTTCGGGATCTCTTCTCGTCACGCCTGGTGACGGTCGATGCTATCCAATCTCCGGGCCTGGCTACTGAGCCTGGTGGCGCCGGAGCTGGGGGAGGGGCGTTTGGGGCGCCCTCCTTCGGAAGAATCGAGGAAGATTTGGCGGCGGCGCCTCCGCTCGTGGAGCTGGCGGCGGCGCTAGGGTTCTTCTTCTTCACCATCGCGAGATCTGGGAAAAACTGGAAAGCAGTGGTGGCGGCGCAAGCAGTTGTGAAAGGGAGAAGAGGAAGAACAATGAAGGGATGTTGTGATGAATGAAGGAGAAGATTAGGGATTTCTATCCTTTGGAAGATTTAAGGAAGGCCTCGTACTGCTAGTGGACCTTTTCTTCAGTTAATGGCTGCAGAAATCGAGGAGGTGCCTCGCTAACCGTGTAAAAGGAGCAGGAATTGCTCGAAAAAAGGGGCCGGCGGGTCACGTCTTATCAGTCAGAATTAAGGTGTCAGAAAAACGTCATCAATGACGTCATGCGAAATAATTGCATACGAAGGAATAAAAAGCTATCGGATGGACAATTTGAGTCTATGTACAGATTGCAAAGCATCTGCACTTAGACTCGGGGGCTACTCCCATCGGGAGCACTGGACGCGCACCCGACAGAATGAGGACTCGAAGGAAAAATTTGCCTCAAGTTTGCACCCGGACGAAAACGCCCGTGCCCAGACTCGGGGGCTACTCCCATCGGGAGTGCTGGACGCGCACCCGACAGAACTTTTTTCGCACTCCAGGATCATGCCCGGGGACTTGATTCTGTGTAGGGTAACGTTGTTTTGCCATCGGCAGTTAACCAACAAAAGTTGGGCACGTTATTCATTATCCCTTGCATAAAGAAAATATATCGGATGACCTACGAAGACTTGCAGGAAAAACTTCGGCAGAAGATGTTCGAGTGGTACAACTTGAGTCTACGCACGGATTGCAAGCATCCGTACCTAGACTCGGGGGCTACTCCCATCGGGAGTGCTGACGCGCACCCGATAGAAGAGAATGATACAAACAAAAGAAAAGCAAGAATGATCAATGAGAAGGACGTCGGAAGAAGACATGCTTCAGTCTCTACCTGAACTATGTTCGGCTAGACACTCGGGGGCTACTGACGTGGGCATTACCCTTCGGGTAACCAATGTTGCTCTACCCTATACGGTCCAGCTGGAGGCCCATGAAGGTACCCGATGGCAAGATGGGCCACTAGGACGGTGCGGCGGAAGATTACTTGAAGTACAAGACACGGAAGAAGCCGAACAAGGAAAGTTTAGAGATAGATCTACGTAAACCTACTCGTACTCGATTAGACCTCTCGAGACCCGGCCACCTATATAAAGACCGGGAGAGGGGCTATCGAGGGACACAATCAATCTTAGCAATCTTAGCCAGTAGAAGCTTAGAGCTAGGTTACCCTAGCAATTAGCCATCTCGACGAGATCACAGCCGAACTATTCGGCACCCCATTGTAACCTATTATCATCATAATCAAGAACGAGACAGGCAAGACGTAAGGGTTTTACCTCATCGAGGGCCCCGAACCTGGGTAAATTGCTCTCCCCGCTTGTCTGTGAACCGATGTCTCGTGTCAGCTTGCAGGATTCCATCAACCCTAAGCCCCTATCGGAGGGCATTGCCGAGGAGCACCCTCGACAACGGTATTTTAGTCATTCTCTTTAGAAAAGATTTGCAAGCTCCGAACGATTCAAAAATCGAATGACTCCAAAAATCCATTTGCATGGAGTTCCTTCATGCGTTCCTCTCTAACATGACCTAAATTGCGGTTCCACAAATAAGTGGAATTCAAATCATTTGCCTTATGGCATTTTAGCGTCAGTGTTATGTATGTGTATTTCATCATTAAGATTTATAATAACTTTATCCATCGTACATGGAGTAATGTCATAATTTGAACAACTCATTGTTTTCATTTGACCAGAGCAAAATAACAATTTATTAAGTTCTTTATTATAAATTCTAAGGGTTAGGTAGAATGCCAACGACAAACATAATAACACTTTATTATGTTCCAGACGTGCATTATTACCATATTCCTTATCAGTCACTTAGGCCATCGTATTCTTGTATTGCGTTGTAGTGTATGACATCTCATACCAACCAATCTGGTACAAATACCCAAGAATTTCATTATGTGACCAAACAAGGAATACATCCATAACATGTATATCATTTATATACACTCGAGCTAGACTTTCTAGTCTTTTCTTTCTTTACGCCAAAATATCTTTTGTAGTTTCTCTTTTAGCTTTCCTCATTCTCAGAAAACACTTCACCTTCAATAACTTCTAGGTACATTGGTCAAATATCAATAACCTTGAGGTTCTTACTTTAAAGTTGATCATCATATGACAAGTGTTCCAGGTTTCACTATTAGTAATTTTTGTAATATGATGAACAATTTCACTCATAATTTTATCCATCATATCATGACGACTTTCCGAGACCATGTCTGTACATGCTAGGCTCGTAAAGTTTAACCTCAGTTTTCGCATGTGCAAATCTGGCTTGCACCCGTTGTATGCACACGTAGAATCTATCACACCCGATCATCACGTGATGCTTCGAAACGACGAGTCTTAGCTACGGTGCATACTAAGGACGATCACTTCATGGATATGCGAATATCGTTAGTGCCCAACTTAGTTGAAGGATTGGGACGCCTGGTGACGTGGGCATTACCCTTTGGGTAACCAGTATTGCCCTATCTGGTATTGACAAATTGGAGGCCCATGAAGATACCTGAAGGCGAGATGGGCCACTACGTCGGCGCATCACAAGATTCCTTGACGGGCAAGACAAGGAAGCGAACAAACAAGGAAAGATTGGATCTAAACTACTGTAAACCTAGTCGTCCTCGGTTAGGACCCTTGAGACCTGGCCTCCTATATAAAGGCCAGGAGAGGGGCTGCCGAGGGACACGAACAATCTTATTAGCAACCTTAGCCAGGAAAAGCTTAGAGCTAGGTAACCCTAGCAACAGCAATCTCGACTAGATCTCAGCCGAACTATTCGGCACCCCATTGTAACCCATTGTCTTCATAATCAAAGAACAGACAGACAGGACGTAAGGGTTTTACCTCATCGAGGGCCCCGAACCTGGGTAAATCGCTCTCCCCGCTTGTACGTGAACCGATGTCTCGTGTCGGCCTACGGGATTCCATCAACCCTAAGCCCCTATCGGAGGGCATTGGCGAGGAGTACCCTCGACAATTGGCGCCGTACGTGGGAAGCCTGTCGGCACAAGGCAGGTCATCGGCAGCACCAGTTACGTCCGCGGCGTTCTTACTCGAGTCACCGACGCCAGCAAAGTCAAGAGACCCGATCCGCTGCGGATCCTTCGAATTTGTGCCGCACTGCGAAGAGCTTCACCCGAATTTTATGGCATCGTCTCGCAACACGGAAGTTGTTTTCGGTGGCGTCCACTTCGTCGTCGACTCCGGAGGTTTTCTCCGCCTCCCCGGGGCCGGCGCGTCCCACTCAAAGGCTGAGCCTCAGAAAGGTATCCCTTCGGCAGCAACCCTAAAGGCTTCGTCCAGAAGCATACGAGAGAGCAACCGGGAAAATCTCGACACCGCGGCTGGACAAAGAAAGAGACGAAGGAGTTCGCACCGTGAAGAGGAAGGCCAAGCAGCAGTCCACTCTCGATGCTACGACATGTCATCAATCAGAGGACGCACCCGTTCTCCACACCTCTCAGCTACAGAGCAACTTGAAGCACCGTGTTATCTCCACTCTTATTTCGATCCTAAGGATGGTCGGGAGAAGTCCAGCCATCTGTTAAAGAACTGCCGACACTTCCTTGAGATTCGGCAGTTCTGCGACGATCTTAGAGCTGAAGCCACATCAAGAGTTCGCATAATAGAAGAGAAAGCGAGGTCCTGTGGTCATCAGCCAGAGCCATATGTACCAGAACCATACGAGCCAATGGAAAAAGACGAATATGAACCAGTCGAGGCATTCCCAACACTGCGTGGACAGATCAACATGATCCACAAAACCAGCTTTTCGAAAAGAGAAATCAAAAAGTTCTCCCGAGAAGTAAAATACGCAGAAGTTGCCTTGGTTGATACGCCGGATTTTATCGATTGGTCAGATCAGAGCATCACCTTCAGCAGGGCGGATCACCCGAAGGCCGTCCCAAGGCCCGGTCACGCGGCCCTCGTTCGGAAGCACAGATTGGAGGATACAATATGGGCAAAGTATTTATGGACGGTGGAAGCGGCTTGAACCTGTTATTCGCCGGCACAATGAGGGCAATGGGTTTAACAGTCGACATGCTAAAAGAATCCGACACAGGGTTCCACGGCATTATACCGACTCGACCCGCCTACTCGCTGGGTAAAACATCATTGGACGTAGTCTTCGGCACGCCCAGTAATTTCAGGAAAGAAAGGATTGAGTTCGAGGTAGTCGATTGGGAATCTCAGTACCACGCCATCCTTGGCAGACCTGCGTTTGCCAAATTCATGGCCGTGCCTCATTATGCATACCTGAAGCTAAAGATGCCAGGCAACAACGGGACCCCAATAACCGTTCACGGCAGCTTCGCTCGGTCAGACAAGCTGCGACGGGGAATTTCGGAAGATCGCCTCGAAATTTGGAGCCAAGGAAGAACTCAACGCGATCGACGCCATTACGGATCACGCACGGCCACCAGCCGACAATCGAAACGCAAGATCCGATGAGTTTGATACCGCAAAGGAAACCAAGAAGCTGCAGGTGCACCCTATCGATCCAAAGAAGACGGTCAATACTTCGGCTGACCTTACCGACGCATAGGAAAGCGCGCTCATCGAGTTCCTCCGTGAGCGCTGGGAGATATTTGCATGGGAACCATCCGATATGCCAGGTATCCCCAGGGAACTCGCTGAGCACGCCCTAAATGTTGACCCAACAGCCAAACCGGTACAACAATCAATGCGACGATTCTCTGAACCGAAGAAAAGAGCAATTGGAGAAGAAGTTAATCGGCTCCGCAAGGCGGGATTTATTCGGGAGCTTAAGGAATCTGAATGGGTGGCCAATCCCGTCATGGTTCCAAAGAAGGACACAACCGCCCTCCGCATGTGCATCGATTACACCGGCCTTAACAAGCATTGCCCGAAAGATCATTTCCCATTACCTCGAATAGACCAGATAGTCGACTCCACGGCCGGGTGCGACCGTCTTTCTTTCCTCGATGCATACTCTGGTTACAATCAGATCAAGCTGAAGAAGGAAGACCAAGAGCTAACCGCGTTCATCACCCCGCACGGCGTTTTCTGTTACAACGTCATGACCTTCAGGCTGAAAAATGCAGGAGCCAGCTACCAACGCTGCATGCAAGCTTGCCTTGCGGAGCAGATTGGAAGAAATATTGAGGTTTACATCGACGACATCGTGGTGAAAACAAAGCACGCAGCCACACTCATTGATGACTTACGGGAAACCTTCGACAATCTGGACAGATACAAAATCAAGTTGAATCCCAAAAAATGCTTCTTCGGAGTACCGGGAGGACAAGTACTTGGGTACTTCATATCAGCCGGAGGAATCGAAGCCAATCCCTTAAAGATCAAAGCTATTCTTGATATGGAGCCACCAAAGAATCTGCACCAAGTGCGGCGGTTAGCGAGCCGGCTAGCGGCACTCAGCAGGTTCATTGCAAAACTAGGGGAGAAAGCCTTGCCCTTCTACAACCTGATGAAGAAATCGGAAAAATTCGAGTGGACTAAGGAGGCACGGGAATCCTTCGACAACTTGAAGATAATCTTATCGACCTCCCCAGTACTCGTGACTCCGCGCGAGAAGGAGACGTTGCTCATGTACATAGCTGCAACAGCACAAGTCTTCAGTAGCGTCCTAGTTGTCGAGCGAGAGGAAGCAGGGAGAGTTCACGGTGTGCGAGAGGCCCGTTTATTACCTCGGCGAAGTGCTCACTCCTGCAAGGCGGAGGTATCCCCATCACCAGAAGCTAGCGTATGCAGTGTGGCGGTCGGCTCGCAAGTTGCGGCACTACTTCACGGAGCACCCGATTAAAGTCGTAAGCGAAGCACCCCTGAAGAGCATAATGACCAATCCGGAAGCCACGGGTCGAGTATCCCAATGGGCTATTGAACTAGCACCACACGACATAACTTACGTTAATCGAACGGCGATAAAATCCCAAATCCTCCCAGACTTCGTGGCAGATTGGATCCAATCCCAGACGCCGGCAGTACCCGATATGTCAGGATCATGGATAATGTACTTCGACGGGTCAAAACGAAGCACGGGTGCAGGAGCAGGAGTGGTGCTGATATCACCGCAGGGAGATAAGATGAAGTACATACTACGCATGAATTTCTCTCTGCCGACAAACAATGAAGCAGAATACGAAGCGCTGTTGCACGGAATGAAAATGGCAAAGGCGTGTGGTGCTACTCGTCTGGAGATCTACGGAGACTCAAACTTGGTGGTGCAGCAGTCGATGAACCTTTGCGACGCGAGTCGGCGACAACATGATCGCCTATCGGCGGTCGTATCGAACATGGAAGCTAAATTCGAAGGATGCGAGCTCAAACACATCGGCAGAGCCGGTAATGAGGAAGCCGACACTTTGGCGAATATCGGATCCACATGCTCTCCCATCCCGGACGGAGTGTTTTACGAAGTGATCACTCAACGATCGATAAAAGAAAAAACGTCGGCACCTCCAAAGTCATCGGCTGATGAATCAGAGGCAAGCTCAAAGCAAACTCCTTCGACTAAAGAATCCCCAACTCCTCCTGCCGAACAAGTCCTCCTCCTCGAGCCACTATGGACCCAACCGTTCCTAGCGTATCTAACAAAGCAAGAGCTGCCAGAGGACTCTGTGGAAGCTAGGCGAATCATGAGACGTTCAAAGGCCTTCACCGTGATAAATGGTGAGCTTTACAAGCGTAGCATTTCAGGGATCTTCCAAAGATGCATTGCCATTGACGATGGAAAAGCACTGTTGCGCGAGATACACGAAGGAACCTGCGGACATCACGCAGGGAGCGGGGCCCTTGTGGCAAAAGCCTTCGGGGCGAGGATTTTACCGGCCAACGGCAGCGTCGGATGCTAGGGATCTAGTCACGAAGTGCGATCCCTGCCAACGTTTTTCACCAAAACCACACGCTCCTGCAACGGACCTAATGACAATACCCTTGGCATGGCCTTTCGCTCAATGGGGACTAGATCAAGTTGGGCCGCTGCCAAGATCATCACCCGGAGGACACACGTACTTGTTGGTAGCGATCGACAAATTCACTAAGTGGATCGAGGCGGTACTGTGCGAAATCAAAAAGCTAAAACAGCGGTCCAATTTTTCAAAGGAATAACTTGTCGATTCGGTATGCCCCACAGCATCGTCACAGATAACGGCTCCAATTTTGATTCCGAGGAGTTCAGGAAATTTTGTGATAATGGAGGAATTAAATTGAAATTTGCATCAGTCTCTCATCCCCAGACCAACGGCCAGGTGGAAAGGATCAATGGCTTAATAGGAGATGGCCTTAAGAAACGCCTTAAAGGCGCAGCCGGAGCCTGGGTTGAAGAGTTACCATCTGTACTCTGGAGTTTGCGTACTACACCCAATAGATCGACTCAATATACTCCATTCTTCTTGGTGCATGGAGCCGAAGCAGTCTTACCAGCTGACGTCAGATTTGAAGCGCCTCGTGTAACAGCATACACAGAGTCCTCCTCCAACATCGCACTACAAGATGCTGTCGATCTCCTTGACGAAGCACGAGACATCGCCTTGGCAAGAACAACGGTGTACCAGCAAGCGTTGAGAAACTACCACAGCCAACGAATACGCAGTCGAAGTTTCAATGTTGGGGATATGGTACTACGACTAAAGCAAAAAAGACCCTTGAAGCTAGAATCCCCATGGGAAGGACCATACATCATCACCGAAGTGATACCAGGAGGAGCCTATCGGCTCAAAAATCCAGATTCAGGGAAAGACGTTGAGAATCCATGGAACATCGCGCAATTGCGACGGTTCTATATGTAGGACACGATTGTTTTGTCAACGGCCTATAAGGTTGCTTTTACATTATGAATAAAGATCTAATCAGATTGTCTCTCTTTTCTCTTGCTTCAGGCTTCGACATCCGAACATAACGTTTGGAGCCCCTACCATCGGCTATAACTCCCATCGGGAGCTCGGGCCCAAAAGCAATATGCTTACACGGTGTCATTAATTAAATACTCTCAGCGAGAGCTAAGATTAATGACACCCAAAAACAACCAATCCAAGCCTCGAAAAATACGTGAGCGCTGTAGTCGATGGTTACATTATCACAACATAAGGCTCAAACCGGTGCACCGGGTGACGAAGCCAAACTCTCGAATAAACTACACATCGACTTTGCAATAACATTGCGTAAAATTCAACGAAGTCGTCGAGAAAGCAGAGTTGAACTGATCACTCAGCCGCACTCGACAATAAAATATCAATCCAACTAACATAGCGTGCAGCGTACGCGATAAACAATCTTATGCGGATACAAGGTTATTATATTTATAATCGGGTTCCCCGGTCCCAATGGGCCTTCAGTTCCTTTTCAAGGCATGATTCCATCCGAGAAACGACGGTGTAAGCAGGACCTCTAGCAACATCATAGTACTGGCTTAAATCTCTTTCAGTATTTGCTACGGCTCCCAAGTCTAGAGTTGGATGGCACGCCAATATTGAAGCAAAGGCAAGCTCAGCACCAGCCAGAAGCTCTTTCCGCACCAACTGTCGAATCCTCTCGGGGGACTTGAATCGGGTGAATAAGCCAGACAAAGTTTCGGGTGCCTGATCCAGAGGAAACAAGGTGTGCCAAACCATCGCAAGAAGGGCATAGTATTTGTCAAAATAATAGTGTGCCTTCATCACCCGGTACTTGAACTTCGCCATGATGACGACCTTCGGACGATGCAGCCATAAACCATGTGTTGGGTGCGCAACGTCGGTCATCGCCTCAACCTCTTCATGAATCTTCCTGTCCTCTTCAGTTGCATCCGAAGCCACGACTGGAAAAGGAACGAATGTTAGAACATTCAAGCTATACCTAGAATCGAAGGCGAGGCTAACACTCACGGTTCAAACTTTCGGTAGCAACATGAAGACCATCAAGAGCGTATTGTTCAATGGCGGTCGCTATTTCTCCCTTCTTCTTCACCAAGGCAGCCATCGCACGAAGGGAAGTAATGTCTTTATTTAGACTAGACACCTGGTCACGTAACTGACGAACAAGGCCTGATTCATCATTACCCGAAGGATTCGGAAAGAGCTCGGCACGGGAAGAAGATGAGGGCATCTGCAGCACGTCCTCACTTCAGACCAAGCATTAATATAAAAAAGAAACTCCCATCGGGAGCACTGAGTGCACATCATACAGGCAAAAGGATGTTTGGCAACGAGCCGAATTTAAAAAGTGTTACAAGAATATTATGTACAAATCAAATAACGAGTTCAAGGATTAGCCGACGTTGAACCGAGGGCTGACTCGGGGAGCGAGGCTCGGCTTGTGCTTCATCCACCAACTTCAGAAGCCGGTTGGCGCAAGTGATTGCCGATCTTTTGAAAGGCTCAAGGTTGACTAGATGATTTTCATCATCAACAGGCAGCGCCTTAGAGAACTCTTCCAATTCCGACCCCATCCCGTGGCCCATAAGCAACTGGAAAGTAAGAACCGTACCAATCAAGCGGCTGCGACGTTTCAGTACCTCTACAGGTTCGGAGGGATCGACAAGGAAGGCTTCAGCCATCTCATCGAGAGTCTTGTCCAGCTTCGCCTTAGGGAAGATCATCGAGTATAACTTCGACAGTGCTCCCTTGGACTTCTGCAGCAATCTGAGGATCTGGACATTTGACTCAGCAGCAAGTGACAAGGCGTCGGCCGTAGAATCCTCCCGAAGCTGATGACGTCGATTGACAGTTAAATTGGCGGCCTCTGAAAAAGGGATGTATCAGTAATCAATGGAGAAAGCATCAAGAAAGGAGCGGAACACCATAAGGATTTTCTACCCAGTAAATCCTTGACGGATTCGCGGAGGACACCTTCCTTCTTATCAATTGCAGCCGCCGCTGCACGCCTGGCATCTTGATCATCTTTCATCTGACGCTTCAGCCTCGTTACCTCCTCCTTCAACAAGGCGTTCTCACTCTTGGCATCGGCAGCGATCCTGTTGGCTTCGATCGCTTGATCAGCCGAAGACTTGACAGCCTTCCGAAGTTGGGCATTTTCGGCCTCTAGGCGAGTAAATTGTTCAGCAAAATCCGCCACGACATCGATCGTAGCGTAAATCGGCTGCAGCCCAGGAAAAAACAAGAGGAGTCAGGTGATGGAGATTTAGCAAAGCCAGACAGATTAAGTACTTACGTGATCGCGGCCAGCCGGCGGGGTGGGAGCATCATCAGAAGGAATAACTCTCGATAATGGGACCTTCTCTACACCCGTTCGGGATGGAGGTGTCGACTTGGCAGGAGAAGGGTTCGATTCCTTAGCCGATACTACTCTTTCAGAGGCCAGTTTAGCCCTCTTTGCGAGAGGAACATCGTCATCGTCATCGGCAGAGCTGTTCAAGTACGGCGAGCAGTTAGCATACAAGGTGACAAGAAATAAAAGTAACAAAGAGTATAAATTCTCACAGGTCCAGATCATCTTCGTCCACGAAGAAACTTGTTGAACCCTTCTTAGCAGGAGGAGGCGAAGCAGCTTCGTCGGCATCATTATCTCCTCCTGTAGAACTTGATTCAGCCGAAGCGATAAGATCATCATGTACCTGTTTGCGACGTCTGCTCTTGAGGAAGGCGTCATCTTCAGCAGTTTCCTCCTCTTGGACATCCCTGTCCTCAAGGGCGTGCTGAGCATCCTCGGTTCCCTCAGAATCGTCATCGTCATCCTCTAATACCACTCCACTCTCGGGTGAGGGAGGATAACATTGGGCGACAGCGGGAACCTGCGGAAGGATAGAAAACACGTAAGGCACAAACAGAAAAAAGAAGTAATGACAGTAAACGAAGAACGATAAGGTTACCTCGAACGGAAGATGCTTGAAATCATAAGGAGGGCGCGCCGATGTCAAGACAATGGTGTCCTTGGCGCTGAGGCATGTCAGGCGACGAACTTCGTTCGGAGCTCATCTGCCGACAGGTCGGCGGAGTTGACCCTCGACTTGTCGTTTTTGCCAGTGAAAAGCCACAGCTGGTGAGGGCGAGACATCAGCGGCTGCACTCGACGTTGTAGGAAAACTGAAACTACTTCAGTACCGCGCATCGTAATGCCTCCTGAATTCTTCAAAGTGACAATTTGCTTGAAAAGCTCGTCGGCTGTCGCCTTTTCTTCGGGAGAAAGGGCGTTGTTCCAAGACTTCTTCTTGTGAGCCACCAAGACATCGTCAAAAGGAGGGAGATTTGAACGCCGCCCAGAAACAGCGGGATCTCGCAGGTAGAACCACTTGTTGCGCCAGCCCTGGATGGATTCCTTCATCGGATAGTCGAAGTAGTCGACCTCCTTCCTGACGACGAAGCCGACGCCACCGACGACAGGGGGGCCATTGCTGTCATTGTGACGCTTCACATAAAAGATCTTCCTCCAAAGGCCCCAGTGAGGCTCAATGCCGAGGAAGGCCTCGCAGACGGTGATAAATATGGAAAGGTGAAGGATGGAATTTGGGGTCAGCTGCCAGAGCTGAATCCCATAGAAGAAAAGGAGGGAGCGAAGAAACTCGTGAGCCGGAAGAGAAAGACCACGAAACAGGAAAGCAAAAAATATGACGGTGAAACCCTTCGGGGGCTTTGGGCGAGTAACCGAACATGGGAGACGAATGTCTTCCTCAGATGCGGAGATGAAGCCAAGGGCGCGAAGCTTGTTGATATCGCGATTGGAAATGGCGGAGGCGCTCCAATCACGGCTAATTTTGACCGCCTCCGAGGTGCTGCCACTCTTCTTCTTGTCCATGGTGAGCGGAGCTTCTGCTGAAGAGGCGGAGGAACAAGGAGGCTTGAGGAAGAAGATGTGTAGTAAGCGGGGTAAAAGATAAAAAAGAGGCTCCCTATTTATCCCGTAATAATTTGTGCCTAATCGTGGTCATAACTCCACAAAGCATCGTGGGGGGTGGGGCAGATCTGACTGTACACGTGGCGCTTGAAGAAGGAGTGGAACCGGCGGCCCATTATTCCTACGTCGTGCGAAAATCGAGGAGGCGCCTCGATCACCACGCGTGCATTGGTCAAGCCCTAAAAACTGCCTGCGCAGAGCTAGGGTGGGCCCGTCAGGTCAAGTCTTGTCAATTAGGCCACAGAAGTTACACGTCAACAGTGACGTCATAAAAAAAACTTGAAGCATTCGAAGGAAAAAAGAAGATTTATCAGATGAAGGATTTGAGTCTACGCCCGGCTGCAGACATCCGTACCTAGACTCGGGGGCTACTCCCATCGGGAGCGCTGACGCGCACCCGATAAAATGAAGACTCGACAGAATGAGCAGTCGAAGGAAGAAGGTTTGAGTCAGCACTCGGTTGCAAAGCGCTCGCACCCAGATACTCGGGGGCTATTACTCCCATCGGGAGCTCGTGATGCATACCTGATAGAAGTTTTTTGTACTCCAGGATCATGCCCGGGGACTTGATTCTGTGTAGGGTAACGGTGTTTTGCCATCGGCAGTTAACCAAACAACAGTTGGGCATGTTACTCATTATCCTTTGCATAAAGAAAATATATCGGATGACTTATGAAGATCTCGGCAGAGGAAAGTATTCGAGTAGTACAACTTGAGTCTATGCACGGATTGCAAGCATCCGTACCTAGACTCGGGGGCTACTCCCATCGGGAGCGTTGACGCGCACCCGATAAAAAGAAGATGAAGCATAATCAAGATGAACAAGAGCAATGAAGGAGAAGAATGTCAGGAGAAAACATGCATTAGTCTCTACCCGAATTGTCTTCAGCTAGACACTCGGGGGCTACTGACGTGGGCACTACCCTTCGGGTAACCAGTATTGCCCTATCTGGTATTGACAAATTGGAGGCCCATGAAGATACCTGAAGGCGAGATGGGCCACTAGGTCGGCGCATCAGAAGATTCCTTGACGGGTAAGACAAGGAAGCGAACAAACAAGGAAAGATTGGATCTAAACTACTGTAAACCTAGTCGTCCTCGGTTAGGACCCTTGAGACCTGGCCTCCTATATAAAGGCCAGGAGAGGGGCTGCCGAGGGACACGAACAATCTTAGCAACCTTAGCCAGGAAAAGCTTAGAGCTAGGTAACCCTAGCAACAACAATCTCGACTAGATCTCAGCCGAACTATTCAGCACCCCATTGTAACCCATTGTCTTCATAATCAAAGAACAGACAGGCAGGACGTAAGGGTTTTACCTCATCGAGGGCCCCGAACCTGGGTAAATCGCTCTCCCCGCTTGTCTGTGAACCGATGTCTCGTGTCATCCTACAGGATTCCATCAACCCTAAGCCCCTATCGGAGGGCATTGGCGAGGAGTACCCTCGACACCTGGCGTCTTCAACCTTCGTACATTCCCATAAAACTTATGAGTTTATGTAGTCTCACTAGATTATATTCTATCATCTTGCAATAAGGTCTTAGATATCACATATATCTCATACCTTGCTTATTTCTGAAAACAAAATTTCCAGCTCCTTAATTTTCAAACAGATTTGAACTTCAAGTTTCACGGAGACAAGATGACTTTAGGTACTAATTGAAACCATAGCTCCTTGAATCAACAATGTGAGGTTTACTAAAAGTTTGCAATAGGACTTAATCATTTCTTGATTCTTTAACAATACGGTACCAGTCCGTAAAGTTTCTTGTCAGACTTAACAATATTTCTATCTCAACTAAAAGACTAGCGCATGGTAGATAACGGATGCCAATTCTACAAATTTAATTCAAAATACTATTCAGACTATGTTCATGATAATTAGTTCATGTTTTAATCTAATTACTAATGAACTCCCACTGAATACAACATCCCTCATAGTTGTTAAGTGGCACACGATCCACATCCAGTACACCAAAACCGATCATCACGTGAGATGATGTAGCTTCAATGGTGAACATCAACATGTTGATCATATCATCCATATGACTCGTGTTCAACCTTTCGTTTCCTGTGTCCCGAGGCCATGTCTGTACATGCTAGGCTCGCCAAGCAAACCCAAGTATTCCGCGTGTGCAAACATGGCTTACACCCGTTGTATGTGAACGTAGAATCTATCACATCCGATCATCACGAGATGCTTCAAAACGACGAACTGTAGCAACGGTGCATACGAGGGGAGAACACTTTATTATCTTGATATTAATGTGAGGGATCATCTTATAATGCTACCGTCGGATCTAAGCAAGATAATATGCATAAAGGATTAACATCACATGCAATTCATAATATGTGATATGATATGGCCTTTCTTCTTGTGCTTTTGATCTCCATCTCCAAAGCACATGAGCATGATCTCCATCATCACCAGCATTGCACCAAGGTCCATGGCGCCGCTTCATGGTTGTCCATCACTTATAGCTACTATAACAACTACTTGAAATAAAGCTATTACATGATGAATAGACACGCAGGTCTTAACAAATTTAAAGACAACCATTAGGCTCCCGCCGGTTGCCATAATACAATAATGAACATCTCATACATCAAATATAATCATCATCACATCATGGCCATATCACATCACCAAACCCTGCAAAACAAAGTTAGACGCCTCTAATTTGGTTTGCATATTTTACATGGTTTAGGGTTTTCGAGTAAGATCCAATCTATCTACGAACATGAACCACAACGGTGATACTAGTGTTGACAATAGAAAGTGCAAATTGGAATCTTCACTATGGTGGGAGAGACAGACACCCGCAAAGCCACTTATGCAATACAAGTTGCATGTCAAGCGTGGAGCAATTTTCATGAGACGTGGTCATGTAAAGTTAGCCCGGGCCGCTTCATCCCACCATCCCGCAAGATGCAAAGTACACAAACTAAAGCAACAAAAGCATCAACGCCCACAAAAACATTGTGTTCTACTCGTTCAATAGATCTATGCATAGACATGGCTCTGATACCACTGATGGGGTTCGTAGCATAGAAAACAAAAAATTTCCTACCGCAAGACGAATAAATCCAAGATCTAATCTATGGAACACCCAAGATCTAATCTACAAGATCGGAGCAACGAGATTGATGTGAGACTAACCCTCGAAGATTTCCAAACCCTACGAGATTAGATCTCGTTGTTGGTGTAGACGATCATCCCTAGTGCTGCAATCCGGCAGCACTTCCATACTCGGTCGCGCGTACGGTGTCGATGAAGCCCCTTCCTCTCCCCGTTCCAGCGGGCAGCGGAGGTGTGGTAGATCTCCACGGAATCCCAGCAGCACGATGGCGTGGTGGTGGTGGTGGAGAAGAATTGCTGCAGGGCTTCGCCTAAGCCTGCGCAGCATATGGAGGAGGAAGAGAGGGGGGCGGCCAGGGTTTCTGGATGGTGGTGTGGCCGGCCACCCCCTCCCCTCTTTATATAGGGGGAGGGGTGGGCCTAGGGTTCCCCCTGGGCCCCACCTACCCCTTTGGCCGGCCAAGGGGGGAGACTTTTCTTCCCCCTCAAGCCTTCCCCTTATCTCTTCGTTTAAACACTTTATTTTTAGAGATAGATCTTATCTCTAGATTTAAACCATTTAAATTAAGAGATAGATCTTATCTCCAAGGGGTAGGCCGGCCTGGGCCCACATGTCATAGTGGGAAGGCCCCACCATGCCATGTGGCACCTATGTGGCCTTTCCCGGGGTGGTGGGCCCACTGGTGGCCCTCTAGAACCTTCTAGAAGCTCCGGTCAAAACACCGGACTTTTTTCCGAACCCCGAAAAATGACTTCCCTTATATGAATCTTATTCTCCGGACCATTCCGGACCTCCTCGTGATGTCCTGGATCCCATCCGAGACTCCGAACAAAAACTTCGGACTCCATCTCATATTCCGAATCTACTTATGCGACATCGAACCTTAAGCGCGTCACCCTACGGTTCGTGAACTATGTAGACATGGTCGAGACTCCTCTCCGAGCAATAACCAATAGCGGGATCCGGAGATCCATAATGGCTCCCACATATTCAACGATGACTTAGTGATCGATTGAACCATTTACATACGATGCCGATTCCCTTTGTCACGCGATATTTTACTTGTCCGAGGTTCGATCATCGGTATCTCCATACCTTGTTCAACCTCATTACCGACAAGTAATCTTTACTCGTATCGTGGTATGGCATCTCTTATGATCCAATCATATGCTTGCAAGCTAATCAGATGACATTCCACCGAGAGGGCCCAAAGTATATCTATCCGTCATCAGGATGGACAAATCCCACTATTGATCCATATGCCTCAACACACACTTTCCGAATACTTAATCCCATCTTTATAACCACCCATTTACGCAATGGCGTTTGATGTAATCAAAGTACCCTTCCGGTGTAAGTGATTTACATGATCTCATGGTCGAAGGACTAAGGCAACTATGTATCGAAAGCTTATAGCAAATTGAACTTAATGACTTGATCTTATGCTACGCTCATTTGGGTGTATGTCCATTATATCATTCACCTAATGACATAACCTTGTTATTAATAACATCCAATGTTCATGATCACGAAACCATGATCATCCATTAATCAACAGGCTAGTTATACAAGAGGCTTACTAGGGACTCCTTGTTGTTTACATAACACACATGTATCAATGTTTCGGTTAATACAATTATAGCATGAGATGTAAACATATATCATGAACACTACTAATTTATTATTCCCTCTTGGGCATATCTCCAACAGGTTCGAGGCCGAGCATGACGCTTGGTGCCAAATCATCGAGGCCCACTCGGAGGGCCTCAAGGACGATGACATCGACTATGACGCGCCCCAGGTGGCGCCCGTCCAGGAGGAGGATCGAGGTCCCGTCGGATGAGTGGCCCAGGTACGTCTTCAACACTCCGTGGCCAGGCCACCCAGAATAGCCGCAGTACCGTGGCGCTAACACAAAGTACATCGAGCCACAGTCGTGGTTGCCAGCAGTTCCCCACGATCCATTCTACGAGGGCACTGCCGAGGACCCTCCTGAGGACGAGGATCTCGACTACGAGACCATAAACGACGAGGAGATCACAGAGGATGCCGCCATTACTTGTGCCATTGATTTTTCCGAGTAGGATGAGCTCACGAAGTGGGATGGCCTCTAGGAGGCCATTGAATTGTCGCGACAGTAGGCCGCGCGGCGCCGCCTCCGCCAGCACCAGAGCGCCCTCTCCTCCTCCTCCGTCGGCCAAATTGTGGCCATCGCCGCAGGTCTTCATCGACCTCGGAGAGGAGGACTAGAACCTGTATGTGAGGAGGACTAGAAGCAGCCGGCGGCATTATCTGTGTGTTTTTCATTTCTTTTTAGTTGTAAACCATAGACTTGTGGGCCCCAAATTATGTAAATTATATTTATGCCTTTTTTCTAGCAATTTTATTGCGGTTTGTGATCACCGGGCCCGCCGACAACCACATACGTATCGAAGATCTTTTCATGTCCACGGACCACTGCAAACAGACTAAAATGGATCGATTTCGTGTCCAAAATGTGGTGGCCCGTTCGAGGTGACCTAAGTATACTTGAAAATGTTCTTTAGACCGTTGGATTGATTTAAGATTTATGCTAATCATGAGTTGCAACGTGGATTGTAACCGAGATTCAATGACATGATGTGACTGGGAAAAGAATTAGTGGCACCCATACTTATATCTATACCGGATTTATTGTGTCTAAACAGGCATAAGTCCTATAGGAATATTTAGTGATTAATCCCGTAAAAAATAAATATTTAGTGCTTAAGAAAATTCAGATTGTCTCTTTTTTTTAGCAACATCTCTAAGCGGTTTACATAGTACATGCCATAACCGTGGAAGCTGACTTCCCTCTGGGTTTTTTGTTGGTTTTATTGATTTTGGTCGGGTCTTCTACCAGTTCTCGAGACATGTTTTTTTTTACGCAGTGAGTGCATAAAAAGGCATTGCTACTAATAAAATTAGGGTAAAAACGTACTGCAAAAACATGCACGCAATGACTCAAGGCCATACAAAGGGAGAAAATTCAAACACGTTGTAAAACATGCACTCAAGACATGACAGAAAAAAACAGAACATCCCAATGCAGTGTGACACAAGGTAGGACAAAGCATGGACTCAGTGCAGACATCTGGACGCATGGAGACATGACAAAGCATGCAGTGATAGAGGCATGGAGCATATCAGAAGACGGGACATCCAAACTGCAGTGCAATAAAGGCAACACAAACACGACAAGAATTTGGTGGACATGGGTGTATGTGTAACCGTTTAAAAAAAATAAAAATATCATTTTAAAGTTTTAGAAAATTTTAAAATAATTTTTTTGCATGTACATATTATCTTAATACTTACTAGTGCCAGTTTTCAAGTTAAAATCATATGTGGTCTACACGAAAAAGAGAAAATTTTAATTTTAATTTCTTTAAATGGTATAAATTCCATCGTTAAAGTGCCATTTGCACATTTTGTCATTTTATGTAGGTCACATAAAATCATATTTTTCCTTGAGAATTGACACGAGTAAGCATCAAGAAAATATGTACGCGCAAAAATTTATTTTTAATTTTTTTGAAACTTTTCAATGGCAATTTTCTCAAATTTTCTCAAATGTGTTCCACTAGCTATTTCTGAACACAAACATAGGTATAGCAGCTATCGAGTGATCTTCCTATGTAATTCTACGACAAAACATGTATTCTTGATAAAATATGCATAATATGTATGCGAACTATGCATGGTTAATCAGAATCTCAACTATTGTGTGGTTTGTTTAAAAAGGAGAAAAATAGTCAAAGGTATTTGATGATATCAAGTCCAACGACCATGAAAGGAAATAAGAAAATATAAAATTCACAATCTGGCCAATAATCGTTAGCTTTGGTCATTGAACGCCACGTATAATAGGGTAATTGTGTTCATATACCCTGATATATGATTAACGTATCCCTGTCAATTACCCTAACAAAAAACTCAAAGTAAAAGAGCCAGCATGGACAATGACTAGTAATCTGTAAGGTGTTTTTGGAAAGGAAAATGAGCCCTTTAAAACTCATACTTCACCAGCTAAATACGGTCCCACTCACATGCACCACATGGCACATGTGTATGTTATCTCAAATGCACAAACATATAAAAACTACGGTCTCATTCCCATGCTCCTATTTCATTGCTTAAGTGGCCTACTTCTCTATCATCAAGATACATGTGATCGATGCTGCCCATCCCTGGCAAAATGTAAAGAAAGAAAATAAGCAAACAAAGGCAAGTGAAAGGGAGGAGAAAAGGTTACATCGCATTAGCAAAAGCAAAATGCTTTAGAAGGCATAATCAAAGCCGGTGATGATTCTTCAAAAGTCATATATGATAGCTGGTAGTAGTGGTAGGCCACTGAATGATCCAGTGCTTACGACACGATGACGCTATGCAGTATATATGCAGCTACAAAATTACAAGCTAGTACAAATGAGTCGCAAGAACACATATTACAAACAACAAGTTAACCAAGGCCAGAGGTATATACTAGTTCATATAGCACTTCGCATCGACTCATCATCAATCGAGCACCGTCGCATACATATATTCAAAGTACATTTGATTAAACTGACGAGTAACAGAGGGAACTTGTGTTCTTCATTACTGGCCTAGTATTGACCTGAACTTCATTCCCTTAATTTGTAGTATGTGCATTCTTTCTAAGTAATGAACCTAGCTCTTCAGTTTGTTCCAAATACCGAAACCAAATAAACAAGTCCAAACGTTTCGTTGGAAACTTCTCCAAGTTGTATGATCTCTCCGCTGAGTTCAGTGTGAAACTGTGATACTCAACCTTCTACGTACTGTATTCAGAATCGGACACGCCTCTGGTGATCCGATCTGCTGGAGGCAGGGGTGGTGGGCCTGGACTAGAATTAGGAGCACACATTGTCGCAGCCTATCTGGTCGTGTGGGTCCACTTGCGGCTGGGATTCCTCCGTGGGCCCCCACAGGCCGAGCTCCCTCTCCAAATCCTCCAACCACCACTCCTTTGCCTCCTCTTGTTGACTGGCGTTTGTCGTACTACATGGCACTGTTGCATCGCCATGTAGGCGCGCGAAATCGTCATCGATGATGCTCCAGATGTCTGTGTCCATGTCGATCTCCGGCAGCTCGAGCAGCTCCTCCACTGTGCCGATGCACGGCGTCAAGGAGGAAGACGAGCACGAAGACGTTAGCATTGGCGCAGCGGCCGGGCACGCCTCCTCTGGCGCATCGAACAGCATGTCCAAGATGTCGAGGTCTCGCTCGAGCTCGAGCTCGAGTTCGAGAGGGGGTAGCATATCGGTCATCTCGGGTTCTTTGGTCGTCTCGCACTGCTCGCCGGCCTCCGTGTCGCTGCCGCCGCCGCTTGAGCCGTTGCTCGTCGTCGTTATCGCCGTCGATGAGGACCCAGAAGACAGCGACGGGACCGGCGCGTCGTTGGAGTCTCCGTTGGCCGCCTCGCGGTTGTTCTTGTCCGTGGCTGGCTTCTGCTCCGTCTGCGACTGCGACGCCTTCTTCTTGAGGTGCGTGTTCCAGACGTTCTTGATCTCGTTGTCCGTCCTCCCGGGCAGACACGCCGCGATCCTTGACCACCTGAATCAGATTGCAAGTTCGGTCAGAACACCAGACTCTCCTGGACCAACAATCTGCAGAGAGGAATCCCTTCCAAATCACGCCATGCAAAGCTTACTTGTTGCCGAGCGAGGCGTGCAGCTTGATGACGGTCTCCTCCTCGTCGGCGGTGAAGTTGCCGCGCCTGAGGTCCGGGCGCAGGTAGTTGATCCACCGCAGCCGGCAGCTCTTCCCGCACCGGAGAAGGCCTGCTTGCCTGGGGAGGGCGCGCCAGTTGGAGTGGCCGTGCTTCTGAATGTAGGCGACGAGGCGCATGTCCTCCTGCGGCGTCCACGAGCCCCTGTTCAACCCCACCTTGGCGCAGCACGGTGCCCTGCCTCGCCCCATATCAGCTCACCTCACCACTCTACCTTGATTTGCTAACGCTGCCAAGCACAGGAAGTGTTTGTTTGGACGAGGCAGAGCATGGATCGGGGGCCGCCACAGATATATATGCACGCACTGTGGTACTGGTGACAAGCCCAGCAGTTGCGAGACCCTACCTCCTACCTCCCAGACTATTGCGTTTACCTACCAAACCTGAAACCCCTGTCCCAGGATAGCAAAATGTACTACCTCCCTCCCTCCAGCTTCTTCTGGGGCCGGCCGGCGATCCCTTCGTGGCTCAGCTTTTCTCTCAGATCGATCGATCATGCGTTGCAGGGTCTACTCGCTTCGCTGTGCTGTTGTTAATCAGCAAGTGCGACTCATCCTGTCCTGCTGGTAGCACATACACTGATTGAGTGAGCTCACACGTATACTACTTGCTTAAAAATCACTAAATCGGGATGATGATTTCTGCAGTGCTTTTTTGCACCCCAAAAGTTCGAGACAACCTTTTGGAGTGGTTGAGGAAATTAGAAATGATCGATTGCGCTTTCTGTTTGTTATGAGGATTAAAGTGATTTTATTTGTTTCGATATGAATCCACCCTTCATTATCTCTTAATTTGAAAATCAGTAGTAGCAGCTCTTTATTTGTCTTAGTGGGAGAGAAGTGTATCCATCCCATCCTCCATTGATTAGTCTCTTCTGGACTCAATCAATTATTATGGGTATGATCGAACTTTGAGTCCACTAGTTGAATGGTTTGAGTCTAGTGCTTGAAATGGCTCAAGTTCAACCTATAGTAACTTAATAAGTAGCGAGCAGCAGCCATCGCCAATCAACGCTGTCGTTGTCTTAAGAAATCTGGCTAACTAGGAAGCTAGCTGAAATAATACTCCTACTTGTGCTTAGGAAAAGTAGGCTCAAATGTGACGGCATGATTTCTTGGCTCTGTGGTGACCCCATTGCCGTTTCCTTTTTTTGATTGCGCAAGTACTTTAAAATCTCTATGTTAGAATACATGTACGGCTGAGATTAGATTAGGTTTAGATCATCTTGTACTCCAAGTCTATCTCCCCTTATACCATCACACGGGTCTAATCCGTCCGGATCGCACCGGCCGTCGCCCACGTGGTAAGGATGGGCAGCTTCAACACGGCAGCATATCTTCTAAGTCGCCGACCATCCGCACCGACATCACCGATCCGAACAACTACGTCAAGCTGTATGACTATAACAAGATCTACATCGAATTCTACATCGCCAAGATCTACATCAACATGGTCTCCGCCGACATCCGTCAACACTACCGTCGTCGCCTACGACACAAAAACCCTGCCGCCGCAGAAGCGCTGCCGCCGCCGCGCTACGACAAAGACCCGCCGCAACCGCAGACCCGCTGCCGCCACCGCGCTACGACAAAACCCGCCGCCGCTGCTGACCCGCTGCCGCCGCCGCACTACGACAAAACCCGCTGCCGCCGCCGCGCAAAACCTAAAACCCTACGACCAAAAACGCGCAATTTTTTTGCGCCTTCGGCGAATACGACTACACCACATATGACGACTACGACATCGACCATACCTCAACCACGGCTACATCATGCTCGATGTGCCGCAATACCTTTGTTTATAGGCCATGTCTAAAATAAACAGATACAGGTCCTTTTGGTTTAGCTACGAGTTAATTAAGCGTTTGAAAATTTGAAACCAGACACTGCTTTCAGTGGGAGCTTAGAAAAAAAAGAGGTAATTTCCAAGAGAACCGCTGAACTATTCTGCAGGCAAGCCAACAAAAGTTATGAAGATTAAGAGAGATCTATCAGTAAGCAGCATTGACTTAAACGAAATCTATGTCAGCGCTACTTGTGTTCTTTTCGAGGAATCAACATTTCTACAATACTACTACTCTAAGACTCTTACCTCTCACGAATTCAGTGGAAGAAGATCCAGGTAAGTTCAGCCCAACTTAGCGGATGTCCATGTGTTTATATTTTTCTGTGATTCACTCTGTATTCTTGTCAGCACTCATATCATAGTGTTGGTGCAATACTAGCGGGATATATATGCTGGACCAATTCACGACTCGGGCATTCATATCATATTGTTGGTGGAAGCTTAGAAAATAAGTTAATTTCAAAGAGAACTTCTCGACCCGGACGTTTGGAACCCGGCTACGGGCGAGGTCGAAATCATACGCGTCGAGGTTGCTATGTGATTAGCATGTAATATAGCGTGTAGTTAATACACTGCCTTTACTTTTACTTATCTCATTGGATACGCAAGAAATACATACCCGTCTCGTATGCATGTGCGGGTGGTTACATTCCAAATTAAATACAAGATGCAGGATCCGTACTCTGCATGCATATATGCAGACCAGTAATTTTAATGAGCATGCATGCATGCTGGCCGACTTTCCCCCCTCCTTCATTTAATACCGGTTATTTCTTTAAACAAACATATAATTAGCAAACACAGTTGCACATGTAAACTGCAGGGAATTATCTTAACTAACATCATTTTAGATCGAACCATTCAACAAAAGTAGTAAAGAAAATGCCTATTAAACTAATTGGGAATCTAAATTATCAAAATGGTAACAACTGAAAAAAGGAATCCAAAAGAAATTGTTACCAACATATAGATTAAGGCAAGGAGAAGTAGGAACAACCAAAAATGGATTTTATAGTATGCAAAAAATAGACGTTGCAACAAATGGTAGACATAGTCAAAATGATTAATTTTAAACACAAATTCTTAAAAAATTATCAATAGCGCGGATAGAAAAAAAAAATCACAGGTCAACAATTTTTTACTAGTGGTGCAAAAAGTTAAAAAAAAGGTTAGTTTGGACTAATCCAGAATGAACATTTTTGTACTATAGTCATAGTGGGGAGTAACATAGAGTAGTAACATGGTGCATGTTACTACCCTATGTTACTACCTCCATAGTGGATAGTTATTTATATATGGTATCATGCATGTTATATTTATTAAATTGTAGACTCAACTTGTATTGAGAAGTGTGATGTTATGGTAACATAGCTAGTTACCACCTCACTCTCTTTCTTCATTTATTATCATGTCATGTCACCAAAATGCATTGGGGTGTGTGATGTTACTAGCTATGTTACTCCCACTATGAGTAGTCTAATGGCGCAGCGGGTGAAATTGTGATTTTGTACTAGTTCAAATCAAATATTTTGTACTAATGGTGTCCTGTTATAACAATAATTTATTGACCAGGCACGGATATGTCAGTTACATTCAGATAATAATTACCCATCAGATATAATACTACTTAGGCCAAATCACACAAATAATGAGAACAGATTAACTCCCTAATACGTAAGTGGATAGACATGTTTTCACAGATGAGCTTTGTAAACTCGTGATTAACTGTCTATTTAGCTAGTCGACGCCATTTGCTAATGCGTTCGGCTAGTCGTCGCCGTCCGCACCATTTGGCAAGTAGCTTCTTATGGAACCCTTGCTCCTCCTAGACGTCAGCAGCAATGCGTCCTCATGCCGGCGCCCTCCAGAAGGCAAGTCTGAAGCAGAATCAAATCACGGCGGCGAGGTAGACCATGGTCTGGATCGCCCGAGCTAGCTTGCAACACCATGCTGCCGCCGTGGTGGGGCATGACGGCCGGCCAGGAGGTGCGTTGGAGCTCGAGGGCGCACATGCTGGTGAGCATCTGGACAGCCTGCTTGAAGGAGGCGAGGCCGGCCTAGATGAAGGACGGCAAGGAGGAAAGGGAGCTAGGAGTTGCTTAGGAGGAGCAGCAACTTCTATGGTTGCTTGGTCTGGAAAGGGAGCGGGGGAGGACAGGTTGGTGAGAGCGACAGCTCAGTTAATGTGAATGCATGTTGTCAGAATATGGTGGCAATACGTATCATATACCTGATGGAAATACGTATACTGTTAGACACGTGGTGTTGCATGATTGGTGTGTTTTCATCCTCGCGCGTTGCCGGGTTCCGTTCGCTATTTTCGGAGAACTTCTGAACTATTCCGCAGCCAAACCAACACAAGGTAGGGATCTATCAGTCCCCTAAATAACCGAGTGTTGTCTGGTTTTCTGCCCCATTCTTCTTATGAACTTGATCAGTTTTCTTCTTGTTCGAAATATTGTCGGAGCATCCCCGCACTCTCAGGAGGTTCGTAAAAAATAACAATATCCCCGCTGATAGCTGCTTGACAAAAATAGCATGTAATGTAAGTAATTTTAGAGTTTGCACATATCAAATATTTTTAGGTTCGTCTGTAAGTATAGAAAGAACTACCGACATGGACAATATCAAACTGATATTAATATATGTGCATTGAAACATGTTTTCACATATGTAAGGATGTTTCCTTAATGCAAAATATTCATATAAAAATTATGATGTTTCCCTAACGCGGAGATCATGCACATGTTGTAAACTACTTATATTACATTCTTCAAGCATGAAAAACAGAAGTTCTTAGTTGTATAGTACAAAGGTAAGTTCAGAAGTAATTATGGCTGACTAAGTATAACTTATATAACTTTTCAGAAAATCGAGCGCAACATAGTTCCCCACCGCCCCCCCCCCACCCCCCCCCCCCACACACACACACACACACACGCCACCCACAAGACACACATAAGTATGTGCATCAACATTGTAGAGGCTGAGATATGCCATTTCGTGGAAAAAATATGAAGAACACTAACGTACCACCATAGGCATCGTAAGGTTGAAGCATCTCCTCCAGCAGTCCAACGTACTAGTAGGGAATATGTGTTGACTAACTCTTGATATTATGTTGGAGTCTTGCAGAGGACAATGCAATTGATAAGAGTGGGCAGAAACATTGTCCACAACTAAGAGATGATTTTCTTTTGGATGCCCCAGATGAAAAGTTCGCACCTTAACTGGTGTTATTTATATATTGGCATGTGATGTATTTGTTTCAAAATTACATATTTGAAACAATTTGAGTTTATCAATATCTAAAACACCAATTTAGTTCATAAATATGTCTTCGGTACTATGTAGATTTGCCGTTGTAGGTACTTGCATGTTTTCTATAAACTGGATCATAATTAGCAAAGTTTGACTTGAACAAGATTACAACTTCAATTAATTTATAATAGAGGGAGTAGTCAGACAGGCTTAAGAGCATCTCCAGTCGCGTCCTCCCAAACCATTCCTCAAACGGCGCCGAATTGAGCGTTTGGGGGACGTGTTTTGTTCGTGCTGCGTTTGAGGGACGTCGCTCCCCAGCCGCGTCCCCCAAACGCCCACCCCAAATGAATATTAGTGCACGAAAATAAAGGATTTCATTCAAATTTGATTATATATTACAAAGTTTGAATGAAAACGGCTAGATTTCATCTAAACCCTATTCTACTGACCGCCCAGCGGTGCGTCCGACGACCCTACCCGTCGTCGCCTCCCCTCCGCCGCAGCTCCTGCTGCGCACGCCGCCTCTCCATGCGTAGGGCGGTGACTAGACGCCGCTGCTCCAGCAGCGCGTCGTCGCCTGCCCTCCCCTGATGCGCCACCTGGAGGGAGAGCTCGACGTCGCGGCGAATCTGCGCCTCTTCGCGGGCACGGCCGTCGTCCTGGAGCTTCTTCTCCGACTCAAAGGACTCGACGAGCGCGTGTTGCTGATCCGCCGCCTCGTCCGGGTGCGGCCCGTCATCGTCGAACCACTCAAAGTCATCGTCGTCATCGTCCTCCTCCTGCTCCGCCTCCTCCTCCTCCGCCTCGTCATCGTCCTCCTCCATTTGCGCCTCCAGTTGTGCCGCCAACGCATCCGCCCGCCCCCCCAGGCCGCCTATGTTGCCGCCAGCGCCACCTCTCGCTGTTGACGCTCCTCCGTCGCCAGCTGCTGCTGACGCTCCATCGCCTCCCGCTGCCGCCGCTCGATCGCCTCCCGCCGTTCAGAGTACTGCGCCTACCGCTCCATGCGCTGGCGCTGCCGCTCCGCACACCACCGATCGACCATCTCCTCCGTCCGGCGCCGCCGCGCCTCTTCCGCGGTGGCGGCGTCGAATGCCCCAATGGTGTCCGCCAGCGCCGCCTCCTCCCACGCCGCATTCTCCTCAGCTGCGGGGTCTCCCGCTGCTGACGCCGCCGCCGCCTCACGCTGCTGACGCTCCCGCTGCTCTATTGCCTCCAGCCGATGCCGCCGCTTTGCACGCCAAAGCTCCGCTCGGCGCCACCGTGGCTCTTCCTCCGCGACGGCGTCGATGCCGAACTGCGAATCAGGTGGTGGTGGAGGAGATGGCAGTGGAGGGAACTGGCCGACGCCGGGTGGTTCATCATTGCGCAGTGGTGTTCAAGCGACGAGGGTTGTGCTTGTGGTGGAGAAAGGGGTGCCGGCGGCTGTGGTGGCTGCCATTGAGCCGGGGGGGAGAAGCGGCGGGAAGAAAGCGCGGGAACGTGCGGTGGCGTGCGAACGCCGACGACGCGTGGAGGCTGCGCAGCACCGACGAGACGTCTCGCCTGCCCCTCCGTCGCCATTAAGGCAAAGCTGCGACGCTTCGGTCGTATGTCACTGCGCGTGAATAACTTCCGTCGCGAGGTAGGCGACGGTTAGGTCCAAACTTGAATGTGCCGCTGACGCGTCGGTCCCGCTACGCCTCGCCTCGCTTTTCGTTGTGTCCGGCGTGCCCGGAGCGTTCTATGTGGGGCGGGGACGGGCTCGGAGCGCTGGGCATCGTATCGGGCCGCGCCGGACAAAAAACGGCTTTGAGGGATGCGATTGGGAATGTTTTGTTGCCCGACGCACCCAAATCCTTTTGGGGGACGGTTTTGGGGACACGCGACTGAAGATGCTCTAAAACCCACTTATATTTCTCCATTGTAATAGTAGTTGCGAAATGTATAAATATTTCCAAACACCATCCCTCATGTGTATGACATACATGGACTAATTCGCACTCTTCTGACGAAGCCGCGGCTGGCTGATTTGGTGTGGCTTTCAACACCGGCCTGTTGAGTCCCTATCCAATCCAAAGGAATCAAAGGATGCTGTTTACAAGTGTGGCACAAGCTCTCCAAGTCTTCGAGTGTGTGGTGACCAGTACTAGGCTGCCGTCTCCGTTTTACCTTCTTCACGTTTTCATAGGCCGGTCCCCGATGGAATTAACCATGCGTCAAATTGGTACGCTTTCTACTTCTACTTTAGATCACTGTATATGTTCAGGAGTTTGCACTGTCGCACAGTTCAGGGAGACCAATCAGAATTCAGAACACTTCTTCAAGTAAAACACGCTGGCGAAGTTATGGTTATCACTAGTACCAATGTTTGAGTGATGTTCTACCTAACCTCATCATCACCTATACGTACAACGAGCCACAGGGGACTAGGAGCAAGTACGATAGAGTACAGTCAGCTGGCTATAATAAATAAAATATTATATCTTTGCTTAGTTGAAGGAATGAAAATAGAAGAGAGAAGGTAAGTGAGCTCTAATGCAAGAGCCAGCTCTAGCACGTGCTCCTAGGCACTTTCTGAGAGTGAAATGTGGATCATATTTTAATAAATTAGTACATTGTTAAAATTCACTAGTATATGATGGCTACAAATTAACTATAGATGACATAGCAAACCACTACAGCTAGCTGCTGGCTATACTATTGTTCTTGCTCTAAAGAAATCTGATGGTGGTGATCTCGTAGTTCATCTAAAGGACGAAAGAGACTCGTTGCGGACGACAGTGGACGTGCCAAAGCTTCTGAATATTTCACGGTAACCCAAATAGAGTACTTATTATTTCTCGGCCAGAGATTTGGTGCACATAAGTGATCCCTTTTCAGAAAAATAATTAAAAATCATATTTTTAAGTTTTAGAAAAATTTGAAAATAAATCATGATGTCGTAAATTATTGTATCCCATAAAAGTGTAAAATTTCAACTGGAAATAATGTGTATTTTGGGTTGCACAAAAATAACAAATATGTGGATATGAGTATAATGATTCAAATCTCCAAGAAAATTCAGACTTTGTCATTTTTGTGTAGCTCAGAAAACAAAACATTTGTAATTGAGATTTTATACGTTAGTGGAATACATCATTAGCTACTTTTAGAATTTTGTTACATAATTTTTTGAAATACATAAATATAATTTTCGAATTTTTTAATACAACAAGAGCACTGGTGCCCATGATCCAAAATGACTTTTTAACCTCATCCTAGTTTCACAAACTCTCCTTTGCCACATGTCAGACACCACTAATATGGGGAGACTTGTATAGGATCACTTCATTAGGTGAGATCGTAGGATCAACTCACAAAATTCATTCGTAGAAATTGCAAAAAAAATCTGAAACTTCTATACAACATACCTACCAGTTGTATCTACAACTCCAAAAAAAAAATCAGCTCAAAAGTTCCTCTACGGGTAGAGAAATAAAAAATACAAACTTACTCTGAATAGTGTTAGCTTTAGGTGAACAGGATTTCACACTGTTCACACCTAAGATTTGCCATTTTTGATTTTCTAAGTGCAGGTTGAATTTGAAGCGGAGATTTTTAGAGTTTGCATATATAGGACAGATGTTTGTTGTCAATTTTTTGTCCAATATTTGAACATGTTGGTCTGTTCAAACAAATTGATCTCACGGATCGCATGTAAAGTGAGATCCCATCCAACTTGCCCCCCCCCCCCTTCCCAAATAATATCAGCTTCGATCGGTGATAGATTCATTTTCGAAAGAAAAAAAAAGTTGAGAATAAGAATACACAAGCACACCATCACCAAACTGATAACGATTGTTTAATTATGAGTACTTTCTTATATTAAAATAAGGTTTATTTATTTATATCATATGTAAACCATCGTATGTGTAAACTGTTGAAATATTGGGCCCATATGAAGTGTCCCAAATTAGATTTCGGATTTTCCTATCAAACTTAAAGCCCACATAGTGACAGGGCATGTGAGTTTAAGCCTAAGTTGGTGCAGCTCATTAGGGAATGGCAAGAGGTGGAACGTTTAGTCTCACATGAAAAGTTTGGAGAAATTTAGACCACCTTATAAGGTGGGTTGTTCCACCACTAGTAAGTGAGTGGGAAGAGGAGTGATACACACACGCTCCTCCTCCTCCTCGCTCGCTCGTCTCGACACGACACGACATGCCGCGACTGTGGTGAGTAGATTGCGCCTCGAGCCGAGACTTTCCTTTCTTTTTGCAGTTCAGAAAAACGAACAGAGTCCTCGACGGACACGTCGCAGTTGGTCGGTTCGAATCACTCCCAGACCGTGGGATATCTGTAACCGACTCGAAACGTGTGTGCGACGTGGACGTGGCTCACGTTGTGTAGGGTTTCCTGAGCCTATATAATCTCTTGCCCGGCTACCGCAGAAACACATCCAATACTCGAGTTAGGGTTTTCCACGTCTCTCTGCTTGCGTCGTCATCGTAGCCTACTCCATCCTGTCCGCCGGCGTGCACCGGCAAACGGGAGAGCAGGTCTCCGAAATCGCTCTCCTTTGCGGTTCTGTACGCGAGAGGACGGATTAGGTTTTTGGAAAGCACTCTGCGCGATTGGTCAAGCTCTTCACCACAGGTCGTCTTCCGTCCAAGTCGGCCGGTGCTGCCTACCGTCATCTTCAATGTCGTCTACTTCGACGCGTCGTCAACAACATTGTCATCAACAACGTTACTGCTGCGACTTCATCTGCTACACTCAACTTGCACCTCCACCAGATTGGTACGTGCGACATATCTCGATCTGTTTAGCGATGGATGTTTTACTGTTTGCGCTTGTAAGGGTATATTGCCCCTATGTGGTTTTGGTAATTAGTGACAATCCCTATGGACTAATGTTTTCATTGAGTTTATATGAAGGAATATTCCATAGGTACTACTTGTAGTCCATGTGTTGGATTCAAGTATGGATGCCATGAAGATAAAGATATACCTTGTTTATTGGCATCAAGATCATCGATTTGAAGATATATATGGGATATGATCAAGAAAAAAAAATGAAGATGGAGTTCTTATGTGGAACTCAATATTAGCCATGCTATACCTTATGTGATAAGCAATGAATGATCAAGATCTTGAGTGCTTGATTCCAAGTGAAAAATTCAAGTTGTGGCTCTAAGACGGTGTCATGATAGTCTCATAAGTTGAGCTATGATTGACTAAGATTTAGAGCATGCAAACAAATGAAGAATTCTTTATGCACCTCAAGATAGTATGATAGAGCATGAGAAGATACAAGGTTGACCAATACAAAGAGTGAAGAATAGATTCAAGTTTGGTCAACACATGAAGCATGAAGAATGTGCCACGAGAAGTCATGTGTTATGGTAAACCGTGTCAATCATGCTTTATGAACTAACCCATCATATATGTTCCCTTGCGTTGTCTATGTGCGTTAGGTATATTTTCATGGGCATGCATCAAGAGTGAGATTTCATATAGCCCATGAGAGGATGACATCAAGTGGTGATCGTTATCAGGGTTGAGTTGGGCAAGTTCAAGTTAAGCATCTCAAGAGGATCATATGCTTGAAGCTTGCAGTCCATTTGGTGATAATGGACATGTGAAGATGTGCATCAAATGAGATTTCCCATCATGGTGTATGGGGGAGCATTTGTGGGTCTTCACGAAGCAACAATGATCAAGTAAGGCATTCCGGCTTGAGTGGAGCTTGAAGAGTTATCATCAAGATCAAGCGAGATGTGCAAGGCAAAGGTATGACCTTGCTAGATTTTCCTTTTACCGGTCTCAAGGTGGTTGTTGGGAGACCGGATTATAAGATAGATAGCCGCACTATCAAGAGGGGCTTTCGGTTGGGTAACTTGATCACATCGTCTTAGGGAGCTCAATCCTTTGCATACTTTGCATATCCCTATTGCTTCTTAGTGTTTCTCTGTGAGAGGTTCTTGAGCTTGTTGCTAAGCTTTACAACAAGCCCAAGTTCATCGAAAACGGAATCTGCATGCATCTTCTATTGCGTTTTCGAGTTTGGACGTCTTCACCGTTTCTTGTTGGGGTTCTATTCGTTGTTATCTTTCCAACAAAATTGGTTTCATGTCAATCGGGGTCCGGACACAGAAGTTATCACAGTTTTTGTATAACATGTTTTCCTGCAGGCCCGGTTTCTCGCCCGGCGTGACCGGCCGTCCCACCGGATGGCTCGGTGCAAACCGGCCCCTGGACTGGTGCCAACCAGGCACTATCCAGTAAGTCTTCCAGCTTCGCTCGGTGCTGGTCCGGCCTATGGTCCGGTTTGGACCGGCCGGGTCCGACCGGTGGCCCGGTCTGACCGGCCCCTGGACCGGACGGCCCGGCCCCTGGCCCGGTTGACCGGCCTCCTCGACTGTGTTGAGCTGAAACTCACCCAACGGTTATATTTCTCCTTATAGTATAAATAGGCCTTCTTCCACCTTGGACTGCATAAGTTCTTCCAGTCTCTCTCCTCCATTGTTGACTTTGAAGAACTTACCCTATCTCTTGATTCCCCCCATGATTCTTGCTCATTCTTGAGGGATCTAAGAGAGGAGATCTAGATCTACAATCCCCATCAATCCATCTCTCCTCTAAGTGAGGGGAACTCTTTAGATCTAGATCTTGGAGTCATTTGTTGATTTTCTCTTTGTTCTTCCTCTCTAATCTCATCCTAGCATTTGTTGCTTTGGTGGGATTTGAGTGTGAAGGATTTGAATACCTCTAGTGTTCTTGCGTTGCATCATTGCATAGTGTTGAGCTCTCCACCACGATTAGTTCGAGTGAGAGACCGTGAGTTGTTACTCTTGGAGGGAGACCTCCTAGTTGGCTTCGCGGTTGGTGCTCCGGTGATCTCTTCAAGGAAGATTGTGAAGAGGCCCGGGCTTCTCCTTCGTGGAGCTTGTGAAGTGGTTGTGGAGCTTGCCATCTCCGGAGTGGAGGAAAAGCTAACCATAAGGAAAGGGCCATTATCCTTCGTGGGTGTGGCTCGGAGAATAGGGTGAGCCTTCGTGGCGTTGGGAAATTCTTCGTGGGACCTCCACTCCTCCAAACGTGACGTACCTTCTTGCAAAGGAAGGGAACACGGGAATACATCCTCGTCTCCGCGTGCCTCGGTTATTTCTATACCCGAGCTTACTTTCCTTGTGATAGCCATCGTGCTTAAAATACATATATCTTGCTATCACTTGTGCTTCATATATCTTGTGCCTATCTTGCTTAGCTCTAGTTGTTATTGTTGCACTTAGTTGAGCCTAGCATATTTAGGAGTTGTGCTTGTAAACTAAACGTTAGTTTAATTCCGCATTCTTACAAGCCAAATCCGCAAGAGTTTTTAAACGCCTATTCACCCCCCCCTCTAGGCGACATCTCGTCCTTTTAGCGCTGCTACTATTCATGTTGATTAATGCATCTAGTATGTTTGAGTTTCACATGTTAGTAGTTACTGTCGTCATGTTTAATATTATGTGCCTAATTATCCAACATAAACCTCGTTATTCTATATTCTGTTTGTCCTGTATATGACATGATATAAGCATGCCCTCCATGAACAAACATGACTAGTTCAAAGTTTTCGATCCAACTACTGTCTGTGTTCCTTTCCAAAAGGCGGCTTCTTAGGTCCAAACAATATCAACACCGACAATATGAAATCAATATCAGTTAATCTGCATGAAATATATTGGTATATTCTATATACTGATATGGTCTCGTCATTTTTTTTTCTAAACTTGGTCAAGCATAGAACAATTTTACTTTTGAAAACTTGGATATGTTGAAGTTAAACTGATATATGAAACTCGGTGCCCGCTATTCCTAAAGCTTGGTGTATGCAGTGAACAACGTTCATTCATCGTTGGCCATTATCTGAATCTTCTACTTTCTTTGGGTGAAGGAAGAGAAAGTTTCTAGAGAATTCCTGAAGTTATGATTGGAAATGTGGCAAAAGAATGCTGAAGTCAATAATTTATGTGGAAAAGCTACCCTTTTGCACTCTTTTTTCTCCTCTTTTTTACGCATATACAATGACAGCCGACGCCGACGGATGACCGACATATCCTACTTTAATTGCAATGAAATCCTCGCGCATGGGACAAGGACGATCTGAAACATTTGTTGTTTAGCTCGCTTTTGCACAACACTTAGCTTTGGTGCAGCCGTGCACAAAAGAGGGTCTTATAATTATGTATTTCCCATAATGCTGGTGTCTAAACTCACCGGAAAATTATCATGCCAACTGCGGGGCGTTTCCGCACGCGCGCGGAGGAGAACGACGGGGACGGGAACGTACTAGAAGCTTGTGCTCATTGGAACGCCATGTTAGACGCGAACTCGCGATTTGTGAACGCCAACTACTGTTACAATGGCTGATTGTTTTGGTCACTTGCTAGCTTGTTCCGTCAGGCTTTCGGGAGACCGACTCTTCATCAACGTACAGTACTACTGTCTGTCTGCGAGGAACTATCTAGTTCAGTTTGCAGTCCGTTTCACATTTTCTCTGAATGAAAGTTTGCAGTCCGTTTCACTTAGTTAGAGTACGTAGCTTCGCCCTTCTTCTTTTGCAAGAAATTGTATCATGGCATACCTTAACTGCCAAAACTTCCGTCTCTTTGTAGTCTGATCAGCTACTACCTACGCGCACCTTTTGTTTGATTCTGAATTTATTATTAGAATACCCATGGATATGCATGATCGTTCGGCTAGCTCTAATCGGTTTTGAACTCACAAGTCATGGAGGCCGACTGCACCTAGGATGTAGGTTACCATTTCCTACTAAGAACAGTCAGATATGAGTATTTTTCAATAGAGTTAACTAGTCCAATGCGAGGACCTGCATCTCGATGACTCAATCGGTTCGGTGCATCTGGAGATTCCAAAGGTAGCCGAGCTGCCGAACCAGAGTCTCAGTTTTCAACTCGAACTGGGGGCATGGATTATCTACTCTTGCTTCTGGAATTGCATTTTTTTTTTCCTTTTTCTTGGGGTTCTCTTTTTGTTTAGTCCTTTAACTCTGACTATGCGTAGAGGGCCACGAGTTAACTTCACTGAACTGTCGTGTGAACATATCTTTGAAAGGTTCAATTGGAAATGTGCTACATGTCTTTTCTCGAGTCGATATTTAGTCCTTTACATGGCAGCTTCTCCTGTAGTTACTAGGCATCTACCCATTTGGCCATTTCCCCATTTTGTCCACAGAATTTACCCTCTAATGGAGGTCCTTTGGCACGGCTCAATTTTCAATAATATCATAGTTGCTCGCTTGCCCAGGAATTATCGACTCGAAATGGTGATCTTTGAATTTGATGCCAATTTTGTTTCCTTTGGATCGAAAGATCCACCAATAGAGCTGGATGTTTTAGGTCCTGAAGTAGTGTCTTCTGGTTGCCTCAACTGGTCAGCTTTTAGTCGTTAACTTAAAGCCCACATGTTTGACCCTTAACTTCCAACGGCAAAACTTGTATGGCCGGTGGACTGGCGGCAGTTTCACATATTTAGCAATCCAGTCAACAATTCTCTTCTTGGGGGAAATAAGCTTTTAAAATTATAAACCATGAGGTTAAACTTGAGAAAATAAAGCCAAAAGAAAATGGTAAGGATGATAATTTGTAGAATACTAGGTTTATTAAAAGAACTTGGGAAAGTTATAACTGTTTTTATGTTTGAAGTATAAACAAGACATAGAATGATGAACCCTGGTCCACCCTTTCGTACTTGCAGTCTTCTTTTCCTTTGCTTCACCTCTTAATTCACTCGATGTTTTACTCTTATTTAGTTCCAATTGCAAAGAACACTATATAAGTGAGATATATGTGTAGGTGTTTACAGTCGATTAATTCCTCGAGATTTATGCTCGTTGTGGTAGATGAAAAGGTAGCACTCTCTCCTCCTTTTATCTGAATCTCAAAGCAAAATGGACACTGACGGTATAAGTACAAACGTATTTTTGGTGAGATATATATAGCTTTAGAGAACACATTTCCGGTGTAACTCCATGGAATTCACACCTTATGAAACTCCTTTGGCATGGAAAGTACAAAAGTATTTCCGGTGAGATATATAGCTTGAGAGAACATATTTCTCCATATAGTCCATGGAATTCACACCTTATGAAACTCCTTTGGCACGACTTAATTTTCAATAATATCATAGTTTATTGATGATGAATTATATGCATGTATAATTAATTAGCACTAAAAATTTGATGCTAATATTGTTTTATTTGGATCAAAAGATCGACCAATAGAGCTGGATGTTTTTGGTCCGGAAGAATTATCATTTGATAACCTCTACCACTATTACCCCGGTCTGCTTTTAGTCGTAAACTTAAAGCCGACAAGTTTGACCCTTAATTTCGAACACTAAAGCTCGTATGGCCGGTGAAGTGGGACATTTAACATATTTAGCAATCCAGTCAACAATTCTCATTTTTGAAAAAATAAAACCTTCAAATTATAACCATAAGGTAAAAATCAAAAAATAAAGGCAAAACAAACGAAAAGGATGATAATTTATAGAAAGCTAGATTTTTTTTCAAAAAAAAGAACCTTGTTAGGCTATAAGTGTTCTAAATTTTGAAGTACAAAAAGACATAAAATGATGAATAGGGAGTCCTAGAGAACTCACAAATATTTAACAAAAATCATGAAAAACACCATATTACCTGATATCTTAAGAATGTACTTAAACTATTTGTGAGTATTCTTGTGTACTTTCTTTTTTTGCTAAGATAGTTCTAATTTTGTTTTAAATTTAGAAATCCTTGATTTTTTTGTTTTTGTTTTATACTTTACTTGGAGATATGTCCTCATTTTACTTTAGTGAGGCCTGGCACATGAAAAGAAAACTTGTGTGTTCCAATGAATACGATGATACAAAATAAATTATACATTTAAAGTGAATCGATGAACCATGGTCCTTCCCTTTCGTACTTGCAACTCTTATTTTACTTTACTCTATTTACTTTGTTTCACTTGTTAATTCACTTGATGTTTTACTCTTATTTAGTTCCAAGTGCAAAGAACACTATATAAATGAGATATATAGCTTTACATAATATTTTCTCCATTTAGTCCACAGAATTCACGCCTTATGAAACTCCTTTGGCACAACCTAATTATCAATTATATCATAGTTTCTTGCCAATGAATTATACAAACTCAAAATTAACTACCGCTAAAAACGAAATGTTGATCTTTGAATTTAATGCCAATATTGTTTCCTATGGATCGGAAGGTCCACAAATAGTGTTATATGTTTTAGGTCAGGAAGAAGTACCTTTTGGTTGCCTCAACTATTACCCTGGTCTGGTTTTAGTCCAAAACCGAATGTCAGACATGTTTGGCCCTTAACTTTCAACACCAACATTTATATGCACGGTGAAATGGTGGCAGATTCACATATTTAGCGATACATTCAACAATTTTCTTTTTTCATAAAAAATAAAATAATAAACCATGAGGTTAAATATGAAAAAAACTAAAACAAAATGGTAAGGATGATAATTTATAGAAAACTAGATTTTCGTAAGGAACCTTGGAAAGTAATAACTGTTTTTAAGTTTGAAGTATAAAAGTACATAAAATGATAAATTGGGAGTCCAAGAGAACTCACAAATATCTTACAAAAAATCATGAAAATAACCATATTGCCCAGATATTTTATGAATGTACTGAAATTATTTGTGAGGATTCTCGACTTTATTGTTTTTGCTAAGATAGTTCTAATTTAATTTTGAAGTTATAAATCCTTGATTTTTATATTTTATTTCATACTTTATTTTTAAGATATGTTCTCCCTTTTTACTTTAGTGAGGCCTTGCACTCGAAAATTAAAGTAGTGTGTTCCAATGAGCATGGTGGCATGAAATAAAACATAGATTTAAAGTGAAACGATGAACCCTAGTCCTTCCCTTTCATACTTGCAACTCTCTTTTTTTCTTATTGTGTTTACTTTGCTTAACTTGTTATTTTTTCACTTGATATTTTACTCTTATTCAGTTCCAAGTGCATAGAACACTATATAAGTGAGATATAGCTTGAGTGAACATATTTCTCCATTTGGTCCACATAATTCACACTCTTATGAAAATCCTTTGGCACCGCCCAATTTTCATAACTGGTACTATAATTTACTGGCACTGAAAACAAAATGTTGATCTTTGAATTTGATGGATATATGTTTTTGGTCAGGAAGAAGTATCTTTTGGTTGACTCAACTACTACCTTCAAAATATTCCTTACAAATAGAGATATATGTTTTTGGTAAGAGTGATATGATCCACAAATATAGATATATGTCTCACCGTACATGTATTCTAACAGGTCTGAAAATTACCCTGGTTTGCTTTTAGTCCTGAAAATCGACATGTTTGACCGTTAACTTCCAAGACAAAACTTGTATGGCCAGTGAAGTGGCGGAAGTTAGAAATATTGAATGATCCAGTTGACATTTTTTTGTGAAAAGGGAACTTTTAAAATTATAACCCATACGGTAAAACTTGAGGATTAATGCCAACACAAAATGGGAAGAAATTTATAGGAAACTAGAAAAAATTAATAAAGCGGAACCGGCCTTGGATTGCGCTCGATCAAATGCTACCAGGCAAGCTAGGTTGACGAGCAATGCTGGTGCAAGAGTTGTCCAAACTGACCATGATGCCATCGAAAAAGATGATCCTAGATGAGCTTAAGATGAGAGGAAGTTTGGCTACCACGACCGTTGCCCTGGGAAAAATTGGTTTGGTGTGCTGGTAAGTGAGGCTCAAAAGCTAATGTTGCCTTATATGCAAGATTATGTTCTTGCAACCCTGGGCTTGCATGCTGCTGTGTAGGGTGTGTGGTTTGTAGGTAAATCCTCTCTCCTAAAACGTTAGCTCCCGAGTGGCGCTAGAGGCTAGATCGCGGTTAGTTTACTTTTGCTATTAGCATTTGGATGACTTAAGACTTTCCGTTCTTGGTCCATTATCAGTTAATGGTAGTGGAGCTCGGCCCTGCCACCTGGGAGCTACATGAAAAAAAGAGGAGGAAATGCATGAGTGTTTTAGGTTTGAAGTACAAAAAAAGACTGAAAATGACAAAACAGGGAGTCCGCGAAAACTTACAAATATTATAAAACAAATAATGTAAACAACCATATTGCGTGATATTTTATGAATCTACTCAACTTTTTTATGAGTATTCTTCACTTTATCGTACTCCCACAAATCGTGTTTAATCGACGCGGCGGCAGAAGGTGTTGACTACCGTTCCACCATGACCTTCTCATACATGAACAAATGTCGCGGGCAAGGTACTCTAGCTCATGTAGCGTTTGAACAATAGACCATTTTAATAATTTCTTTTCAGCCACCTTGCTAGGCTCTAGCAGTTACCACTATCGATCGAATTAGGTAAGAGTGATATGACCCGGATAAAGTCCAAACGAGACTTTCAGTTGTCTTGGTCGTACAAGTGTGTGTTGGACGAGACGGATGACTTGTTGCCAGGGCCTGCTTGTTGCTGCTGTAAGCCAAGCGTACGTACTGACGAAACGGAGAGGCCCCAGACGGAGGGGACGTACATGATAGCACACTATCTCACACGCGGTTGCTGCCACAACCACAAGCACTTCACAGGCAAATCTTTCTTTCTCTTTCAAGGCATTTGAGACGTTCTGTTTCAGGATGCTTGTGGAGGAATTACCATCGGCGTCGCACAGTTGATCTAGACATGGTGAAGGCTGGTGGTGGTGGCAAAAGACCACAGACCACTATTGTGGCGGGCCGTTTTACTGCCTATTTCTGGGAGGAGATGGTCTCGGCCTCTTGGGCCGCTTCTTCTGGCAGAATAACTCGTGCAGCGTCGCGGTACAAATTTGGTGGGTAGCATGGCGGCCCGTGAGGTGGTCAGGGGAGCCTGGATCTTTTCAACTCATTCGTCTCCGGCAACTCCTATACACCCCCAGGTCGGCCCAGTTTGCCATTTATTTCTGTTTTATGTTTCTTTTTTCGTTTTTTCTTTCTTTTTTCGTTTTTCCTTTTCTGTTTCTTTTTATTTGTTGTTTTTTTATTATTTTTCTTTCCGTTCAAATTTAAAAATAGTTCAAATCTGAAAAATTTTCAAATTTGAAAAATGTTCAAATCTAAAAATTGTTCAATTTGAAAATTGTTCAAATCTGAAAATGGTTCAAATCGAAAAATCGTTCAAATTCGAAATTTGTTCATATTCAAAAAATGTACAATTTTTAAAATTATTCGAGTTAAAAAAATTGTCCAAATTTCGAATTTTGAAAAATGTTCAAATCCGAAAAATGTTCAAATTTAAAAAATGTTTTAGTTTCAGAAAACTGTTCAAATTTAATTTTACGAAAAAAATTTCTCGAAAAAAGTTTTTTAAAGTGTTTGACTTTAAAAAACGAAATATAAACAGAAAATAAAAAATAGAAAAGAAGGCAGAAAAAGGAAAAATAAACTCACCTGATGGGATGGGCCGCGGCCCACTGAATTACCTGGGTCGTGGGGGGTGTACGGTGCCTTCCACCCATCGATCGGGTCGGTGTTTAGCACCCGCCTTCGTCTCCAGTCTAAGAGTTTTTAAATCTCAGCCGTGGACCATTTCATAATATAGGTAAGGAGTTTTTAAATTAAGGTCAAATTTGCGTCGCACTCATCTAAGTCACTGACGTCACATTGGCCTACAAACTTAGAGTCAAAGAACTTACTTTGTCACTCTACAATATTTTAATAGACATAGTCAATGGTTGAATTTTTTATGGAAAATTGCATAGATAAGTTTCCAATAATCAAGATCTATATGCTTATTGATTTCAAAATATATAAAATTTACAAATGTGTTTTGCTAAGATCTAAAATGTATGTGCATTGATAGAAATCTTTACTACTTTTTTTTGGCAAGGGTCCTCAAGGATTTGGCTTGTGGTCCAATATTTTAGACCACACGTTCCAGTGGTTAAATGCGTATTTTAGAGCACGGGATACATGCATTATCAATATTATGTGCTTGCCGCTCCACAGGTGGCTCGTACATAAGATTATGTTTGTTTTTGTTAGTTGGTATCACGTTTCATGATGTGCTTCGACTCTTCCACTTTAGCTTATCACATTGGGGGATAGCTCTTGCAAACCTTTGAAACTTGTACGTGAGACAAGTCTAGCTTATTTAGTCATTGTTATCTACAGTTTTCTCACCAGGTGTATGGAAAAAATTAGAGATGCAAAATATGAAGTTTCGGCCACGAGCGGAAGCATGAAATGCTTTTTTTTTTACTGTAACTACGGCGGGCATAAGCCAGGCTGAACATATATTCAGCCAAGTCTCAAGTACAGAGTCAAATTACAAGTTCGAAGGAGAAAGGAGAAAACAGAAATAACACCGCTAAGCCTAGCAACTAAGCATCCAGCAACAATGGAACAGACCGAGAAGAGCAGAAAGGGGTGTTGAAGGATAAGCCGAAAGGATCTTGAAGTCGAGGCAGCGCAAAGAAACGAAACTCGCTTGCCCAGCGATTACTCTACACCTTGAAAGAACTAGGAGCGTCGCAGCCAATGTCGAAAGGCATCCCACTACCGAGGTCGTGACGCGACGCCGAGAGCCGCAAACACCACCGAAGGGCAGAGTTCCACCAAGATAGTCGCTGCACATCCTCTTGGTCTCGAACTAGGAAGGTCACAACAGCCGTCGAAGGGCATCCCACTGCCGAGGTTACATCGCGACACCGAAAGCCGCCGACATCACCGAAGGGCAAAGTTCCACCGAGACGAACTCCACACTTCCTCTTGCCTCCGCCATCACCGAATGAGCAAGCCTGGGCACAACACGGGGCAACGAGAACCTCATACGCCATCGAAGGACGACAATCACCGAGACTGCACCGTAGACACGAACATCCCTGAGTGAAGGTCAACCAATGCCGCATCCACGCTCCGGCCAAGCCAAACAACCACTTGTCTCCCAGCAACGCCAACCAACCAGCACAGAGTGGCAGCTCCAAAGACGATGCCTCCATCGAGGTAAGCGACGTGTAGCGCCGCCATCGCCGGATCAAAGAGACCTGGGGTTTCTGAATGGATCGTAGCGATCAAGAGGGGGGGTGAATGGCGATACGACAAGTTTTAGTCTTTTTCAATTTTTAGTGCAACGGAAGGTAAAGGTGATAGCTTTAGCGATGGTGGTGATCCTACAATGATCCTAGACAAGTACAACAAGCAAAGGAATCACACAAGATAATAAGAGTAAGGAGCGGGACAACCGGAGGGCGCGGAGACGAGGCGAGGTTTGTTTCCCGCAGTTCCTTCCACAATAGGAAGTACGTACTGCGTTGAGGAGGTGCTAGTCTCACACAAGAGACTAGACGGCCACACAACAAAGGAAGGCCTCACCTTCTTCCTCGAGAGAGCTCCACGAAGGTGCTCCCCTTCTCCACTAAGGCACCGGTCGAGGCGGTGATTCCTTCACAAGGTTGGGGCGAGCTCCACACCACAAGGAGGCTCCCAACAACCCATGGGGCTAGTACAACACCAAGCTAGCCTCCATGGATGCACTTTCTCCAATGTCCCACAATAGGAACCCTACCACCAAGATCCACTAAGGACTACCACGAATTGGTGAAATTTCTCTCGGTAGAACGATAGATCGGGGTCTCCTCCACCACTCCTCAAAGTATGAGCAAGATTGATTGGGTAGGGAGGGAGATCCCCTCAATTTGAGCTCAGCAACAATGGAGGAGAGAGAGAGAGAGAAGAGCTAAACTGGGGCTGGAGAAGAAGGGGCCTTTTTATAGGTCCCTCCAAATCCAACCGCTATGTGCTGTTTTTGCCTAAGCGGTACTACCGCTTCTGGAAAGCGGTACTACCGCTCTGAGTTCGAATCCCCACAGAACTTGTCCATGTGGACACATAGCGGTACTACCGCTCGTGGTACCGCTCGAGGTACCGCAATAGGGTCCAAACCTTACTGGACTCAAAGCGGTACCAGAGCGTACTGCCGTAACGTGTTACGGTACTTGAGCGGTACCGTGGGCGGTACTACCGCTTGCAAGCGGTACTACCGCTCAAGGTACCGTAAAGGTACCATAACCTGTTCTGTGGGACAATCTCGCGTGCAATCCTCAGAGCGGTATCTCAGGGCGGTACCAGTAGGGGTAGCAGTACTACCGCTCCTGGTACCGGTAGTACCGCTATGGCTAAAACAGCTTTTTCCTCTTTTCCTCTCCTACCATGTTACCTCACGACACACACACAAAACCAGAAAGCCTAAGAACTACGCTTCGGTCTTCTGATCATAGTGTGTCCGGCGAGGGCACCGTACACCTTGCAAACCTATCAATGACAAACTTTGTGCACGGTTAGAATTGTTCGAGTGTTGTTATCAAACACACAGAACGAGGGATATAGATCTTGCTCTTACAATCTCCCCCTTTTTGGTGTTTGATGACAACACACGAATTTGCAATAATTCATAGGATATTATGATAAGGTATTTGGTTTGCAAGAGTAGGCGAAGCTCCCCCTAGATGTGTGCATATTTAGAATATGCATTTGTATACAAATGCACACATCCTAGAGAGAAACTCCCCCTAGATTCTACAAACCAAGCACAAGTGCTAAGAAGAACATATGACAAGATCATGTAGCACAAGCACACTATGGAGGCAAGTATACATGCATATAGGAGAGTTTGGGTGAAACTTTTCATACCTTTGCCTTGAGAAAACCCAAACTCATAATAATGAGAGCCTCCATAGAATTGATTTAGCCAATCAAAGGATAAATAGTGAAGACCATTAAGCTACGAACGATTAAGTCTTAATACAAACCGGGGGATCGGGAGATCCACAAATAGAGTAGCAAGCACACATACGAATAAAGTTCCGAATAACTAGGGGAAGGTTTGATGCCAAGGCCGAAAGAACCAAAACGAAGCACCAAGCCCTTGGCATCCCCATGCAAATTCCCGTCCTAATAGATCAACTTCTCCCCCTTTGGCATCGAGACACCAAAAAGGGAGAAGGAGCATACTAACGCCCCAAGGGTAATCACTCGTCATCATCATCCTCGGCGTCGTCGTCTTCATTCTCGTCACCCTCATCCTCAACGTCCCCCTCTTCATACTCTCCTTCATCATCGTCTTCTTCTTGAGCATGGCCCTTGCCATGAGGTGGCTCGGGGATGGAGTCCTCGGAGCTTGACCAAACGAGCTTCGACTTCCACTCACCGGGAGGAGTGATGTTGTCCTCGGAGCCCTCGGAGACAGGAAGCTGCATGTGCCTCATCATTGCCTTTTGGCGTTGGCGGATCTTCTTGTTGTCGTGATGAGCTTGATACATTCTATCTTCAAGATCCCTCTTGAAGCAAAAAGACTTCTTGAGGCGAGCGGTGAGCTTGGCGAAGAAGCCCTTGGTCTTGATGGAGTTGGGCACATAGTCGGAGTCATCACTATCGGCTTCGTCTTCGTCCTTGTCCTTGGGAGCTCCCTTGCCGAACCTTGGAGGATCATGTTTCTTGACAAGAGGACTCTTCTCCTTATGGATGGTGATGGGGTGATATTGCTCAAGAAGATTTCCATGGCCTTCTTGCTCCCACTTGAGACAGATGAGCCTCATGATGTAAGGTGCATATTGAGGAAGCTTGCGAAGAAAGGCACAGTCACGCATCTCATGCCAAATATAGTCCATGACGTCCAGCTGCTTGCCGCGGCCCCTCATCTCATGAGTGCGCACAAGAAGGTTTACAAGAAATCCGTGCACTTCATCATGGTTGGTGTGCTTGAGATTGATGGTGCTGCGATAGATCCGATTCGTGATGTCGTAGACGGGGAGGAGGTGGTAAGCACTTCCACACAACATCCTTCCGGGAATGTAGAGGTCGGCCATCTTCTCTTTGGCCATTGGCTTGGGCTGTAGGTGAATCTTGAAGATGTTGGTGTCATAGTGATAACCCACAAGTATAGGGGATCGCAACAGTCTTCGAGGGAAGTAAAACCCAAATTTATTGATTCGACACAAGGGGAGGTAAAGAATACTTATAAGCCTTAACAACTGAGTTGTCAATTCAGCTGCACCTGGAAAAGCACTAGTAACGGGGGTGATGTGAAAGCAAGCAGTGATATGAGAGCAATAGTAACAGTAACACGGCAGCGATACATGATAACACAGAGGCAATGGCACCAGAAAATAGTTGATACTACTTCCAATGACATGTAGAACGAGTATATGATGATGAGAGATGGACCGGGCTTCCCAGCTATCTTCACTAGTGGTAACTCTCCAATAAAAAGTGTTGGGTGAACAAATTACAGTTGGGCAATTGATAGGATTGAAATAGCATTAAGACAGAACATCAAGATTATTAATCATGTAGGCATGTTTTCCATATATAGTCATACGTGCTCGCAATGAGAAACTTGTACAACATCTTTTGTCCTACCAGCCGGTGGCAGCCGGGCCTCAAGGGAATCTACTGGAAATTAACGTACTCCTTTTAATAGAGCACCGGAGCAAAGCATTAACACTTGGTGAAAACATGTGATCCTCATACCTACGCCTTCCCTTCCAATTATCCCAGTTGCTGTCACTCCGGGGCCTCGGGTTCCGGACATAGACACGTGCAAACAACTTGTAGGTACAATCTAAGCAATAAGTATAGAGCTTAAATCTAAGATCATGCCACTCGGGCCCTAGTGACAAGCATTAAACACAACAAGATTGCAGCAACAATAACTTCACAAACTTTATAGATAGACTAATCATAATGTAACAATCCAACGGATCCCAACAAACACAACACCGATTACATCAGATGAATCTCAATCATGTAAGGCAGCTCATGAGATCATTGTATTGAAGTACATGAGAGAGAGAGAGAGTACTAACTAGCTACAGCTAGGACCCGTAGTCCATGGGGGAACTACTCACGGAGCATGATGGAGGCGGTGGCGTCGATGGAGATGGCTTCCGGGGGCACTTCCCCGTCCCGGCAGGGTGCCGGAACAGAGACTTCTGTCCCCCGAAACGGAGTTTCGCGATGGCGGCGGCGCCCCTGGAGTCTTTCTGGAGTTTCGTCAATTCGTATCGCGTTTTTAGGTCGAAAGGACTTATATAGGCGAAGAGGCGGCTGATGGCGTGTATTTCACACGTTCGTTGGGCAACCCCAAGAGGAAGGTATGATGAGCACAGCAGCAAGTTTTCCCTCAGAAAGAAACCAAGGTTTATCGAACCAGGAGGAGCCAAGAAGCACGTTGAAGGTTGATGGCGGCGGGATGTAGTGCGGCGCAACACCGGAGATTCCGGCGCCAACGTGGAACCCGCACAACACAACCAAACTACTTTGCCCCAACGAAACAGTGAGGTTGTCAATCTCACCGGCTTGTCTGTAACAAAGGATTAACCGTATTGTGTGGAAGATGATTGTTTGCGAGAGAACGAGTAGAACAAGTATTGCGAGTAGATTGTATTTCGAGTAAAGAGAATTGGACCGGGGTCCACAGTTCACTAGAGGTGTCTCTCCCATAAGACGAACATCATGTTGGGTGAACAAATTACAGTTGGGCAATTGACAAATAAAGAGAGCATGACAATGCACATACATATCATGATGAGTATAGTGAGATTTAATTGGGCATTACGACAAAGTACATAGACCGCCATCCAACCGCATCTATGCCTAAAAAGTCCACCTTCGAGGTTATCGTCCGAACCCCTCCAGTATTAAGTTGCTAAGCAACGGACAATTGCATTAAGTATGGTGCGTAATGTAATCAACAACTACATCCTTAGACATAGCATCAATGTTTTATCCCTAGTGGCAACAAGCACAACACAACCTTAGAACTTTCTCGTCATCTGTCCCGGTGTCAATGCGGGCATGAACCCACTATCGAGCATAAGTACTCCCTCTTGGAGTTAAAAGTAAAAACTTGGCCGGAGCCTCTACTAGAAACGGAGAGCATGCAAGATCATAAACAACACATAAGCATAACTTTGATAATCAACATAACAAGTATTCTCTATTCATCGGATCCCAACAAACGCAACATATAGAATTACATATAGATGATCTTGATCATGATAGGCAGCTCACAAGATCCGACAATGATAGCACAATGGGGAGAAGACAACCATCTAGCTACTGCTATGGACCCATAGTCCAGGGGTAGACTACTCACTCATCACTCCGGAGGCGACCATGGCGGTGTAGAGTCCTCCGGGAGATGATTCCCCTCTCCGGCAGGGTGCCGGAGGCGATCTCCGGGATCCCCCGAGATGGGATCGGCGGCGACGGCGTCTCGGTAATGTTTTCCGTATCGTGGCTCTCGGTGCGGGGGTTTCGTCACGGAGGCTATTTGTAGGCGGAAGGGCAAGTCAAGAGGCGGCACGGGGGGCCCACACCACAGGCCGGCGCGGCCAAGGGTGGGGCCGCGCCGCCCTAGGGTTTGGCCACCCCGTGGCCCCTCTCCGTCTCGTCTTCGGTCTTCTGGAAGCTTCGTGAGAAAATAGGCCTCTGGGCTTTTATTTCGTCCAATTCCGAGAATATTCCTTTACTAGGATTTCGAAACCAAAAACAGCAGAAAACGACAGAATCGGCACTTCGGCATCTTGTTAATAGGTTAGTTCCGGAAAATGCACGAATATGATATAAAGTGTGCATAAAACATGTAGATAACATCAATAATGTGGCATGGAACACAAGAAATTATCGATACGTTGGAGACGTATCAGCATCCCCAAGCTTAGTTCTCGCTCGTCCCGAGCAGGTAAAACGATAACAAAGATAATTTACGGAGTGACATGCCATCATAAACTTGATCATACTATTTGTAAAGCATATGTAGAGAATGCAGCGATCAAAACAATGTGTATGACATGAGTAAACAAGTGAATCATAAAGCAAAGACTTTTCATGAATAGTACTTCAAGACAAGCATCAATAAGTCTTGCATAAGAGTTAACTCATAAAGCAATAATTCAAAGTAAAGGTATTGAAGCAACACAAAAGAAGATTAAGTTTCAGCAGTTGCTTTCAACTTGTAACATGTATATCTCATGGATATTGTCAACATAGAGTAATATAATAAGTGCAATAAGCAAATATGTAGGAATCAATGCACAGTTCACACAAGTGTTTGCTTCTTGAGGTGGAGAGAAATAGGTGAACTGACCCAACATAAAAAGTAAAAGAATGGTCCTCATAGAGGAAAAGCATCGATTGCTATATTTGTGCTAGAGCTTTGATTTTGAAAACATGAAACAATTTTGTCAACGGTAGTAATAAAGCATATGCATCATGTAAATTATATCTTATAAGTTGCAAGCCTCATGCATAGTGTACTAATAGTGCTCGCACCTTGTCCTAATTAGCTTGGACTACCCGGATTATCACCGCAATACATATGCTTTAACCAAGTATCACAAAGGGGTACCTCTATGCCGCTCTGTACAAAGGTCTAAGGAGAAAGCTCGCATTTGGATTTCTCGCTTTTGATTATTCTCAACTTAGACATCCATACCGGGACAACATAGACAACAGATAATGGACTCCTCTTTTAATGCTTTAAGCATTCAACAACAATTAATTCTTTTCTCATTAGAGATTTGAGGATGTTTGTCCAAAACTGAAACTTCCACCATGGAACATGGCTTTAGTTAGCGGCCCAATGTTCTTCTCTCACAATATGCATGCTCAAACCATTCAACTCAGTGTAGATCGCCCTTACTTCGGACAAGACGAACATGCATAGCAACTCACATGAAATTCAACAATGAGTTGATGGCGTTCCCCGAGTAAACATGGTTATCGCACAACAAGCAACTTAATAAGAGATAAAGTGCATAATTACATATTCAATACTACAATAGTTTTTAAGCTATTTGTCCCATGAGCTATATATTGCAAAGGTGAATGATGGAATTTTAAAGGTAGCACTCAAGCAATTTACTTTGGAATGGCTGGAAAATACCATGTAGTAGGTAGGTATGGTGGACACAAATGGCATAGTGGTTGGCTCAAGTATTTTGGATGCATGAGAAGTGTTCCCTCTCGATACAAGGTTTAGGCTAGCAAGGTTGTTTGAGGCAAACACAAGGATGAACTAGTACAGCAAAACTCACATAAAAGACATATTGAAAGCATTATAATACTCTATACCGTCTTCCTTGTTGTTCAAACTCAAAACTAGAAATTATCTAGACCTTAGAGAAACCAAATATGCAAACCAAATTTTAGCATGCTCTATGTATTTCTTCATTAATGGGTGCAAAGCATATGATGCAAGAGCTTAAACATGAACACAACAATTGCCAAGTATCACATTACCCAAAACATTTATAGCAATTACTACATGTATCATTTTCCAATTCCAACCATATAACAATTTAACGAAGGAGAAACTTCGCCATGAATACTATGAGTAGAAACCAAGGACATATTTGTCCATATGCTACAGCGGAGTGTGTATCTCTCCCATAAAGTGAATGCTAGGATCCATTTTATTCAAACAAAACAAAAACAAAAACAAACCGGCGCTCCAAGAAAAAGCACATAAGATGTGGCCGAATAAAAATGTAGTTTCAGGGGAGGAACCTGATAATTTGTTGATGAAGAAGGGGATGCCTTGGGCATCCCCAAGCTTAGACGCTTGAGTCTTCTTGATATATGCAGGGGTGAACCACCGGGTGCATCCCCAAGCTTAGAGCTTTCACTCTCCTTGATCATGTTGCATCATACTCCTCTCTTGATCCTTGAAAACTTCCTCCACACCAAACTCGAAACAACTCATTAGAGGGTTAGTGCACAATATAAATTGACATATTCAGAGGTGACACAATCATTCTTAACACTTCTGGACATTGCATAATGCTACTGGACATTAGTGGATCAAAGAAATTCATCCAACATAGCGAAAGAGGCAATGCGAAATAAAAGGCAGAATCTGTCAAAACAGAACAGTTCGTATTGACGAATTTTAAAATGGCACCAGACTTGCTCAAATGAAAATGCTCAAATTGAATGAAAGTTGCGTACATATCTGAGGATCATGCACGTAAATTGGCATAATTTTCTGAGCTTCCTGCAGGGCAGTGGGCTCAGATTCGTGACAGCAAAGAAATCTGGAACTGCGCAGTAATCCAAATCTAGTACTTACTTTTCTATCAACGGCTTAACTTGGCACAACAAAACTCAAAACTAAGATAAGGAGAGGTTGCTACAGTAGTAAACAACTTCCAAGACACAAAATAAAAACAAAGTACTGTAGGTAAAAACATGGGTTGTCTCCCATAAGCGCTTTTCTTTAACGCCTTTCAGCTAGGCGCGGAAAGTGTGTATCAAGTATTATCGAAGGGTGGTGCATCAACATTACCTTGGGCCTTACCCTTACCTTTCTTATTGTTTTTCTTTCCCTTTGGTTTAGGAAATATACGAGTTTCTCCCGGTATAGAGGTGAATTTCAAAGTGCCTTCTCCAACATCAATGACTGCTCCCAATAGTTTCAGCAGGGATCTTCCGAGTGTGAGTTTTCCTGTTTCAACAACAAGATAATCAATAGATATTGTTCTTCCACAAATAGTTGTATGCACACCCGCGGCTATTCCTTTAGGGATTATAGTAGAGTTATCAATGAGAGTTATCTTTTCTCCTCCTTCCTCAACTCCCCACAGTTTCAAAGATTTATAAATACTTTCAGGCATAAGGCAAAATTCATACATAATATCACAGTAGGCATGGAGTGTTCGATCACCGATAAAAATTTTAACGAAGGATCCCACAATGAGAGTTTAGAGTTCACTAAGACTTGTTCAAGACGATTACGAACGTGGCAATAGTTATCATTCAAGCGAGATGTACTTATCTCCGGAGTATTTAATCTACTATATATGCTAGCGAGGACTGAATCAAAGTTATTAGCTGAATCATATGATGCAACCAACTTCTTTATGGCATTAAAAGCTTGATCCCCATTGCAATGAAGGAAATCTCCTCCCACTAAAGTATCCAAAGCATATCTATAGCGAACCATAAGACCAAAATAAAAATTACTAAGGAGCAAACTTAGAGTCATTTGAGGTTCAGTTTCACGATAAGAAGAAAAAATTCTAGACCAAGCATCCTTAAAACTCTCCTCATCCCCTTGTTTAAAAGTGAAGACTAATTCTTCAGGCGAAGAAGTAACAGGTTCAGAGCTAGACATGGTAACAAAAGTAACTAAAATTTTTTTGTATTTTTAATATAGAGTGCAAGACAATAAAGCAAACTAGATAAAGTAAATGCAAGTAAACTAATTTTTTTGTGTGTTTTCGATATAGCAAACAAGATAGCAAATAAAGTAAAACTAGCAACTAATTTTTTTGTATTTTGATTTAGTGCAGCAAACAAAGTAGTAAATAAAATAAAGCAAGACAAAAACAAAGTAAAGAGATTGAGAAGTGGAGACTCCCCTTGCAGCGTGTCTTGATCTCCCCGGCAACGGCGCCAGAAAATATGCTTGATGGCGTGTATTTCACACGTTCGTTGGGCAACCCCGAGAGGAAGGTATGATGAGCACAGCAGCAAGTTTTCCCTCAGAAAGAAACCAAGGTTTATCGAACCAGGAGGAGCCAAGAAGCACGTTGAAGGTTGATGGCGGCGGGATGTAGTGCGGCGCAACACCAGAGATTCCGGCGCCAACGTGGAACCCGCACAACACAACCAAACTACTTTGCCCCAACGAAACAGATGAGGTTGTCAATCTCACCGGCTTGCTCGTAACAAAGGATTAACCGTATTGTGTGGAAGATGATTGTTTGCAGAGAACAAGTAGAACAAGTATTGCAGTAGATTGTATTTCAAGTAAAGAGAATTGGACCGGGGTCCACAGTTCACTAGAGGTGTCTCTCCCATAAGACGAACATCATGTTGGGTGAACAAATTACGGTTGGGCAATTGACAAATAAAGAGAGCATGACAATGCACATACATATCATGATGAGTATAGTGAGATTTAATTGGGCATTACGACAAAGTACATAGACCGCCATCCAACCGCATCTATGCCTAAAAAGTCCACCTTCGAGGTTATCGTCCGAACCCCTCCAGTATTAAGTTGCTAAGCAACAGTACAATTGCATTAAGTATGGTGCGTAATGTAATCAACAACTACATCCTTAGACATAGCATCAATGTTTTATCCCTAGTGGCAACAGCACAACACAACCTTAGAACTTTCGTCACTCGTCCCGGTGTCAATGCGGGCATGAACCCACTATCGAGCATAAGTACTCCCTCTTGGAGTTAAAAGTAAAAACTTGGCCGGAGCCTCTACTAGAAACGGAGAGCATGCAAGATCATAAACAACACATAAGCATAACTTTGATAATCAACATAACAAGTATTCTCTATTCATCGGATCCCAACAAACGCAACATATAGAATTACATATAGATGATCTTGATCATGATAGGCAGCTCACAAGATCCGACAATGATAGCACAATGGGGAGAAGACAACCATCTAGCTACTGCTATGGACCCATAGTCCAGGGGTAGACTACTCACTCATCACTCCGGAGGCGACCATGGCGGTGTAGAGTCCTCCGGGAGATGATTCCCCTCTCCGGCAGGGTGCCGGAGGCGATCTCCGGGATCCCCCGAGATGGGATCGGCGGCGACGGCGTCTCGCAATGTTTTCCGTATCGTGGCTCTCGGTATCGGGGGTTTCGTCACGGAGGCTATTTGTAGGCGGAAGGGCAAGTCAAGAGGCGGCACGGGGGCCCACACCACGGGCCGGCGCGGCCAAGGGTGGGGCCGCGCCGCCCTAGGGTTTGGCCACCCCGTGGCCCCTCTCCGTCTCGTCTTCGGTCTTCCGGAAGCTTCGTGAGAAAATAGGCCTCTGGGCTTTTATTTCGTCCAATTCCGAGAATATTCCTTTACTAGGATTTCGAAACCAAAAACAGCAGAAAACAAAGAATTGGCACTTCGGCATCTTGTTAATAGGTTAGTTCCAGAAAATGCACGAATATGATATAAAGTGTGCATAAAACATGTAGATAACATCAATAATGTGGCATGGAACACAAGAAATTATCGATACGTTGGAGACGTATCAGCGGCGCAGGAGGGGCACTAGGGCGCCCTCCCCACCTGGCGGCGCGGCCAGGCCTGGGCCCGCGCACAGGTGTGGTGTGGTGGCCCCCTGGCCCGCCTCCGACTCTCCTTCGGTGTTCTGGAGACTTCCGGGAAAAATAAGATATTTGGTCTTTGTTTCGTATTTGGTCTTCGTTTCGTCGAATTCCGAGAATATTGCCCGAACAGCCTTTCTGGAACCAAAAACAGCAGAAAACAGGAACTGGCACTGTGGCATCTTATTAATAGGTTAGTTCCGGAAAATGCATGAAATCATTATAAAGTGCGAGCAAAACATGTAGGTATTGTCATAAAACTAGCATGGAACATCAGAAATTATAGATACGTTGGAGACGTATCACATAGTCATGAAGCTCATATCCAATGCCTCTAGCAAACTCCTCCCATGTGGCCTCCATCACATGCTCCCTAGTCATCCATCTCAACGAGCGAAAACCTCCTTCATCCTCAAGGAAGACAGCTGTGGCATAGAATTGGCATATCACTTCCTTGGAGTAGTTGTGAGAGAAGGTCATCAGAGGTGTTAGTCCTTGTTCTTCACAAATCTCAAGAGCTTCCCCAAAATACTCGAGGTTGGAGTTGAGTTCATCCATGCTGATGGAGTATTGGGGACAACAGTTGAATTCCTTGGCCCCATAGACTTCTTTGTAGATCCTCTCTTGGTCGGCATGATAGAAGAAGGGATTGGGGCATTGACGAGCATTCCTTGGTAGCAAATATGGATTGGCTCCTCTTACTTGCAAGAATTGGGCTTTCTTGAGCTCTACCATCGACTTTTGAGGGCCTTGGGCTGTCCTTCTGCCAGCTGCTGCATCCCTCTGACGCTTGGTGAGCCTAGCGGGAACGATCTCCTCTTGCTCATCTTCATCTCGATGACGACGAGAGGGTCGCTTAACCTTGCCGCCACCACGGGTCCTAGGTGCACCTGTGAATAGCAAAGGTTTGGGGGAATAGGGGATACGTGCACAAGCCACGAAATTAAGGATCAAAGAGGACACTAACTGATAAGGGAGCGACCCACTGGATCCTCCTTGGTTGATGCCCGATCTTTCACAGCGAGAACCTGGGGTAGAGAATCCTCCCAACAACGCGATGAACGCAGCCTGGAGAAGAGGGAACGAATCCAGCAAGCAACGGATCGATGAAACGACCGCCTCAAACCAAGAGCTAGACAATCCTTGATGAACGCAAGAACCTTCGCAGCGGATAAAATAGATAACGGCAACGCCGTACCCCTGGAGGGATGATACACTGTTGCCTACCAAAACCCACCGGTGAGCAGCGACGGGCAACACGGAGAGCCGGGAGGCTCCCAGGACTGCTGGTGGATCCTGGTCCCTCGGGCAACGGCCCGCAATGCTCCGGCACACGTCCCGGCTGGTGCAAGGGCGTGCCACCTGACCTATACCTGGTCAGGAAGGTGATGGATTGCTTCGATTAGTTTCCTGCATGGCAAACACGTAAACATTAAATACGAGCCCCGATCGGCTCTTAGGTTGCCTTGTGGATCGGCTCGAAGAGCCGATCGCCCCATGGTTCACGTTGGATTTACAATGACATGGGGATCCTGCTTTATCAATATCAAGTTAAACCAATCTACGACAGTCTAGGGTTTTCACCGCATAACTGGAACATCCTACGCGTAGTTGAGCCTAGCAGATACGTAAGATGATGGAAAATCAGCCCTAAAGAGGCCTAAAAACCGACATGAAGTTGATCCCCGGAATAATCCCTCTAGGACTTAATAAACCATACCTTATGCATTACCGGATCGTTCAAACCGTTTGCAAGGCCTAACTATGCGGATATCAAACCAATCCTTGAAGAACAAGGAACAACTATAACGGATCAGATCTACTAAATAAAGAACAAGCAAGATGCTGCCCTTACACTTGGATAGGTGTAAGGGCAGCTAGATATTGAGGGGTAGCGTAGCTAAGCAAGCATATCATGAAAGTAACGACGTCAGCCCCAAAACATCTACGATAAGGGTGTTGGTCGCCATCAAAAAGGCTTCAGCACGAGCAACACCAACAACGAATAAACTGATACTGCCTAGATCGCAAGATGCGATCTAGGCAGCATGTTGCTTACCCGGGAGAAACCCTCGAAACAAGGGGTGGCGATGCGCCTAGATTGGTTTGTTGTGAACGTGATCGTCCTCCTTTCTCAATAACCCTATGTACATATTTATAGTCCGTGGACTTTCTATCTTAGGAATAAACCTAGCTGTGTACGACTAAACTTTATCTCTTAATTCTAAATCTACCATAATATACACATACACGGGCAATCTAGCCCAAATTCTCGCACAAGGCCGATTCAGAGACACTTCATATGCATGTCCTCTAAGCCCTTCTTCGATCACGGCCCATCTCCGGACTTGGTTAAAATCTGGTGATAACAAATGCCCCCCTGGTTTTGGCAATGATAATTTCAAAACCACTCTGTTTTTTCTTCGTAGGGTCACGTCGTGGCAGAGCAGAAACGTCACAGTATCCTTTCATCATGATGCCTTGCCTTCTCAACTTCTCTGCATGATTTGACAGTTTTGGCACCATGTCCTCGGAAACCGCCACAACATTAAATCTCCACTATATCCCCTTTTATTTAACCGCGTCGAGCAACTCGCTTCTTCATCCCCCTGCTCAGTACTAGCCATCGAAAAGCCCTCCTCTACACCATGGACTCCTCCTCCTCTGCTTCATCGGCTCTCTCCTTCCAGTCCTCTTCCTCGAGTGAGCCGATGCCGGAGTACAACCAGATGGAGGCGTACAATAAGCGCGCTCCCAAGCATTGGGATGAGAGAGACTGGGATTTCGACTTCGTGCCAGATGGCCCACCCCTGACTGTCGTTGGGTCAGATGATGACTTGCCCCTGACCGACGGGGAGGACGACCTCCGGTTCCTCGTCGACGGGGAACTGGAGGCGGAGAGTGAGGATGACCTCTTCTCCTGGGGTGACTTTACCTCCTCCGACGAAGAGGAGGAAGAGGAGGACGACACCTCCTCCGACGAGCCGCCGGCGAAGCGCTTCCGCGCCGGGTCGGATGATGATGACGACGACAACGACGACGAGGAGGAAGAAGCCCCTGCCGAGGGCTACGGCAGCAGCGACGAGGAGCTCGCCAGCAGCAGCGCCGACGGCGGCTACGACGGCGACGACGAGGGCAGCGACGGCCCTTAGATTAGGGACTACTAGCATAGGACTAGTAGTAGCAATCTGTTCTTCATTTGTTCTTCCTTTCCTGAGCAATCGGCTCTTCTCTGTAAGAATCCCCTCTTAATCAATGAAGAAGGATTCCATGCTTAATTCTTCCGATTATCAAAATAAATCAATGCTCAAAGAGCCGATGGCAACGCATCGGTCGGTACCACAAACTCCAGCAAGGCCAGCCCCAAAATTCAAACGGTGACCTGTTGCTTGCTTGTGACAATTGTTCCTCTATAGTCGATGGCCACGCATCGGCTTTTTAGTTCTAAAGTCGATGTTAGTGCATCGGCTGTGCTTTGCATATAAAATTTTTTTTACTGGCCGATTTCATGCATCGGCCCCCATATTAATTGTTTACTGGCCGATTTCATGCATCGGCCCCCATATTTCACTGTCCATTATCCCACATACTCGGGAAATATTTCTTGAGATGCTGACCATTGACAGCCACTGGGAACTTCGCACCACTCAGCTCCTCGAGCATGTATGCATTGCCCTTTAAAACTTGGTCGACCCTGTACGGCCCGTGCCAATTTGGAGACCATTTACCATACACCTTGTCCTTAGTCCCCAATGGTAATACAGCTTCCCATACCAGATCACCAACGTGGAACTCCTTTGGCTTCACCTTCTTATTATATGCACGACTTACCTTGGCTTTGTTCTCTTTAATTTTCTCAAGCGACCAAAGTCTTAGTTCCGTCAGATCCTCGACGCTATCACTCATCAGAGCTGCGTATTCTTCCGTTGTTAAGTCATTCTGAAACGTGACACGTCTCGACCTAGCTGTGATCTCCCAGGGCAACACGGCTTCTTGTCCATAGACCAGATGGTATGGCGAGGTTTTTATCGCTCCATGACATGACATGCGATAAGCCCACAAAGCCTCTGACAAAACCTCGTGCCAACGTCTAGGGTGCTCGTCGACTTTCCTCTTAATCAGCTTGATAAGGCTCTGGTTGGACGCTTCAGCTTGCCCATTTGTTTGAGCATAGTATGGGGACGATCGGATCAACTTAATCTCCATGTCCTCGCAGAACTCTCTAAACTCGCGAGAAACGAAAACCGAACCTCCATCGGTCGTGATAGTCTGGGGAATCCCAAATCTGTGAATGACATGCTCCTTCACAAAATTAATAACATCGGCCGATACTACTGACTTCATAGGAACGGCCTCCGCCCATTTAGTAAAATAATATGTGTTGGCCAAAATCCACACATGGCCTTTTCTCGATGGAGGATTGATTTTGCCGATCATATCCATACCCCAACCTCGAAACGGCCAAGGCTTGATGATGGGGTTCATTGCTGATGCAGGTGCCATCTGAATTTTCCCAAACTTCTGACATGCTTGACACCCTTTATAGTATTTAAAACAATCCTCCAGCATGGTGGGCCAGTAAAACCCCGATCGCCTGATCAACCATTTCATCTTATGAGCCGACTGATGAGTTCCACAGGCGCCTTCGTGTACCTCGTGTAAGAGCCGATTTGACTCGGCTGGCCCCAAACACCTGAGAAGTAATCCTTCCAAAGTCCTGTAGAACATGGCATCCCCAATAAGGACATACTTCATGGCCTTGTACCTTATCCGTTTAGGTGCCCCCCGAGCCGAATCTTTCAAGTAATTGAAGATATCGGCTCTCCAATCATCCGGCTCCATGAACTGTACTCGGACATCGGCTCCATCTACTATGTCCTTGTAGCTCGACGCCATCTGTGCGAGATCGTTCACTTCGATATTCTGCGACCTCGGGACCCAATTGAAGTTTATGTACCTAAATTGTGCCATCAGCTCACGGCATTGCATCCATAATGGGAAGAGCGACTCGCTCTCACATTTATATTCGTCCGTGAGCTGGGAAATCACCAACTTTGAGTCTCCAAAAATTTTCACTGCTTCCGCCCCGGCTTCAATAAGCAACTTCATGCCCTTACGTATTGCTTCATACTCAGCGACATTGTTGGTGCAAGAGGTAGATAGCCTGATGGAGAAGGAGTAGGTTGCCCCCGGGGCGACACGAGTAGAATGCCGATGCCGCAACCATCATCACAAACCGATCCATCGAAAAACATGGCCCATGCACGTACCGACAGTGCTGCTATATCAGTGTTGATTCGTTCAGCAATAAGATCGGCCAACGCCTGTCCTTTGACTGCTTTCGCAGGTTGATACCGGAGATCAAATTCCGATAATGCAAACATCCACTTACCGAGTCGGCCTTTCAACACAGGAGCCGACAGCATGTGTTTGACGACGTCTGATTTGCATATGATGACGATTTCTACCGTCAGAAAGACGTGACGAAGCTTGGTGCAGGTAAAAAATAGGCAGAGGCACAACTTCTCGATCTCAGGGTACCTAGTTTCTGCATCCAACATCCTTCTGCTGAGGTAGAAAGCGACTCTTTCCAGACCGTCATAGACTTGCACCACCACTGAGGCGATGGAAGTGTCAGCTACTGACAGGTAAATATAGAATGGCCTGTCTTGCTGGGGCGGAACCAACACGGGTGGCTTCGTTAGATATTCTTTAATCTCATCAAACGCTCGCTGCTGCTCTGCCCCCCAGTGAAACTCCTCATCAGGTTTGATTTTTACTAACCCCATGAACGGCTCAATTCGCCCTGACAGATTAGAGATGAATCTTGCCGATGAGACATTGGAGTTCCTTTTTCGTGGTAGGCGGCTTCATTGTTCGTAATGCCTCTTGACTTTTCAGGCCGATCTCAATTCCACGTTCATGAATGATACGTCTCCGACGTATCGATAATTTCTTATGTTCCATGCCACATTATTGATGATATCTACATGTTTTATACACATTATATGTCGTATTTATGCATTTTCCGGCACTAACCTATTAACGAGATGCCGAAGAGCCGATTCGTTGTTTTCGCTGTTTTTGGTTTCAGAAATCCTAGTAAGGAAATATTCTCGGAATTGGACGAAATCAACGCCCAGGGGCCTATTTTTGCACGAAGCTTCCAGAAGTCCGAGGGAGAGTCGAAGTGGGGCCACGAGGTGGCGACACACTAGGGCGGCGCGGCCCAAGCCCTGGCCGCGCCGGCCTGTTGTGTGGGCCCCTCGCGTCGCCTCTTGACCTGCCCTTCCGCCTACATATAGTCTTCGTCGCGAAACCCCCGCACCGAGAGCCACGATACGGAAAACCTTCCGGAGACGCCGCCGCCGCCAATCCCATCTCGGGGGATTCAGGAGATCGCCTCCGGCACCCCGCCGGAGAGGGGAATCATCTCCCGGAGGACTCTTCACCGCCATGGTCGCCTCCGGAGTGATGAGTGAGTAGTTCACCCCTTGACTATGGGTCCATAGCAGTAGCTAGATGGTCGTCTTCTCCTCATGTGCTTCATTGTCGGATCTTGTGAGCTGCCTAACATGATCAAGATCATCTATCTGTAATTCTATATGTTGTGTTTGTCGGGACCCGATGGATAGAGAATACTATGTTATGTTGATTATCAATCTATTACCTATGTGTTGTTTATGATCTTGCATGCTCTCCGTTATTAGTAGAGGCTCGGCCAAGTTTTTACTCTTAACTCCAAGAGGGAGTACTTATGCTCGATAGTGGGTTCATGCCTCCATTAAATCTGGGAAAGTGACATAAAGTTCTAAGGTTGTGGATGTGCTGTTGCCACTAGGGATAAAACATTGATGCTATGTCCGAGGATGTAGTTATTGATTACATTACGCACCATACTTAATGCAATTGTCTGTTGTTTGCAACTTAATACTGGAAGGGGTTCGGATGATAACCCGAAGGTGGACTTTTTAGGCATAGATGCATGCTGGATAGCGGTCTATGTACTTTGTCGTAATGCCCAATTAAATCTCACAATACTCATCATATCATGTATGTGCATGGTCATGCCCTCTATTTGTCAATTGCCCGACTGTAATTTGTTCACCCAACATGCTATTTATCTTATGGGAGAGACACCTCTAGTGAACTGTGGACCCCGGTCCTATTCTTTTACATTGAATACAATCTACTGCAATACTTGTTCTACTGTTTTCTGCAAACAATCATCATCCACACTATACATCTAATCCTTTGTTACAGCAAGCCGGTGAGATTGACAACCTCACTGTTTCGTTGGGGCAAAGTACTTTGGTTGTGTTGTGCAGGTTCCACGTTGGCGCCGGAATCCCTGGTGTTGCGCCGCACTACATCCCGCTGCCATCAACCTTCAACGTGCTTCTTGGCTCCTCCTGGTTCGATAAACCTTGGTTTCTTTCTGAGGGAAAACTTGCTGCTGTACGCATCACACCTTCCTTTTGGGGTTCCCAACGGACGTGTGCTTACACGTCATCAAGCATTTTTTCTGGCGCCGTTGCCGGGGAGATCAAGACACGATGCAAGGGGAGTCTCCACAATCCAATCTCTTTACTTTGTTTTTGTCTTGCTTTATTTTATTTACTTTCTTGTTTGCTGCATTATATCAAAACACAAAAAAATTAGTTGCTAGCTTTACTTTATTTACTGTCTTGTTCTCCATATCAAAAACACACAAAAAATTAGTTACTTGCATTTATTTTATCTAGTTTGCTTTATTTACTACTGCTAAAATGGGTACTCCTGAAAATACTAAGTTGTGTGACTTCACAACCACAAATAATAATGATTTCTTATGCACACCTATTGCTCCACCTGCAGCTACAGCAGAATTCTTTGAAATTAAACCTGCTCTACTAAATCTTGTTATGCGAGAGCAATTTTCTGGTGTTAGTTCTGATGATGCTGCTGCCCATCTCAATAATTTTGTTGAATTGTGTGAAATGCAAAAGTATAAAGATGTAGATGGTGACATTATAAATTAAAATTGTTTCCTTTCTCTTTAAGAGCAAGAGCTAAAGATTGGTTGCTATCTCTGCCTAAGAATAGTATTGATTCATGGACTAAATGCAAGGATGCTTTTATTGGTAGATATTATCCCCCTGCTAAAATTATATCTTTGAGGAGTAGCATAATGAATTTTAAACAATTGGATAATTTGCATATTGCACAAGCTTGGGAAAGAATGAAATCTTTGCTTAAAAATTGCCCAACCCATGGACTGACTACTTGGATGATCATCCAAACCTTTTATGCAGGACTGAACTTTTCTTCGCGGAACCTATTGGATTCAGTTGCTGGAGGTACCTTTATGTCCATCACTCTTGGTGAAGCAACAAAGCTTCTTGATAATATGATGATCAATTACTCTGAATGGCACACGGAAAGAGCTCCACAAGGTAAGAAGGTAAATTCTGTCGAAGAAACCTCTTTCTTGAGTGATAAGATTGATGCTATTATGTCTATGCTTGTGAATGATAGGACTAATGTTGATCCTAATAATGTTCCGTTAGCTTCATTGGTTGCCCAAGAAGAACATGTTGATGTAAACTACATTAAAAATAATAATTTCAACAACAGTGCTTATCGGAACAATTCTTGTAATAACTATAGGCCATATCCTTATAATAATGGGAACGGTTATGGTAATTCTTATGGGAATTCTTACAACAATAATAGGAACACACCCCCTGGACTTGAAGCTATGCTTAAAGAATTTATTAGTACACAAACTGCTTTTAACAAATCTGTTGAGGAAAAGCTCAATAAAATTGATATTCTCGCTTCTAAGGTTGATAGTCTTGCCTCTGATGTTGATCTTTTGAAATCGAAAGTTATGCCTAATAAGGATATTGAAAATAAAATTGTTACTACAGCAAATTCCATCCAAGTTAGAATTAATGAGAATATAAGATTGATGTCCGAATTGCATGCTAGGTGGGAAAGAGAAGAAAATGAAAAACTAGCTAAAGAGAAAAATATAGCTAAAGTTTGGACTATTACCACCACTAGTAATGTTAATGATTCACATGTTGCTGCACCTCCTACTATCAATGGTAAAATATTTGGTGTTGGCAATGTTACTACTTCTAGTGCAAAGCGTGCAAAATTGCCTGAAACTGCTAAAACTGCTGAAACTGCCTGTGATAAAACTGCTGAAATTTTTTCCAACATTGGGGATGATGATCCCATTGCTTTAGATTATAATGGTTTGGATTTTGATGATTGCCACATCTCTGAAGTTATAAAGTTCTTACAAAAACTTGCTAAGAGTCCTAATGCTAGTGCTATAAACTTGGCTTTCACAAAACATATTACAAATGCTCTCATAAAAGCTAGAGAAGAGAAACTAGAACGTGAAGCTTCTATTCCTAGAAAGTTAGAGGATGGTTGGGAGCCCATCATTAAGATAAAGGTCAATGACTTTGATTGTAATGCTTTATGTGATCTTGGTGCAAGTATTTCCGTTATGCCTAAGAAAATTTATAATATGCTTGACTTGCCACCATTGAAAAATTGTTATTTGGATGTTAAACTTGTTGATAATGCTATAAAGAAACCTTTGGGGAGAATTGATAATGTTCGCATTACCGTTAACAATAACCTTGTCCCCGTTGATTTTGTTGTCTTGGATATTGAATGCAATGCATCTTGTCCCATTATATTGGGAAGACCTTTTCTTCGAACTCGTTGGAGCCATCATTGATATGAAGGAAGGTAATATTAAATATCAATTTCCTCTCAAGAAAGGTATGGAACACTTCCCTAGAAAGAGAATGAAGTTACCTTTTGATTCTATTATTAGAACAAGTTATGATGTTGATACTTCGTCTCTTGATAACACTTGATATACACTTTCTGCGCCTAGCTGAAAGGCGTTAAAGAAAAGCGCTTATGGGAGACAACCCATGTTTTTACTACAGTACTTTTATTTTATATTTGAATCTTGGAAGTTGTTTACTACTGTAGCAACCTTTCCTTATCTTAGTTTTGTGCATTGTTGTGCCAAGTAAAGTCGTTGATAGTAAGGTTCATACTAGATTTGGATTATTGCGCAGAAACAGATTTCTTTGCTGTCACGAATTTCGACCTGCCACTCTGTAGGTAGCTCAGAAAAATATGCCAATTTACCAGCGTGATCCTCAGATATGTATGCAACTTTCATTCAATTTGGGCATTTTCATTCGAGCAAGTCTGGTACCTCAATAAAATCCGTCTTTACGGACTGTTCTGTTTTGACAGATTCTGCCTTTTATTTCGCATTGCCTCTTTTGCTATGGTGGATGAATTTCTTTGTTCCATTAATGTCCAGTAGCTTTGTGCAATGTCCAGAAGTGTTAAGAATGATTATGTCACCTCTGAACATGTGATTTTTTATTGTGCACTAACCCTCTAATGAGTTGTTTCGAGTTTGGTGTGGAGGAAGTTTTCAAGGATCAAGAGAGGGAGATGATACAATATGATCAAGGAGAGTGAAAGCTCTAAGCTTGGGGATGCCCCGGTGGTTCACCCCTGCATATTCTAAGAAGACTCAAGCGTCTAAGCTTGGGGATGCCCAAGGCATCCCCTTCTTAATCGACAACATTATCAGGTTCCTCCCCTGAAACTATATTTTTATTCCATCACATCTTATGCGCTTTGCTCGGAGCGTCGGTTTGTTTTTGTTTTTGTTATTGTTTGAATAAAATGGATCCTAGCATTCATTGTGTGGGAGAGAGACACGCTCCGCTTTTGCATATGGACAAATATGTCCTTAGGCTTTACCCATAGTATTCATGGCGAAGGTTGAATCTTCTTCGTTAAATTGTTATATGGTTGGAATCGGGAAATGCTACATGTAGTAATTCTAAAATGTCTTGAATAATTTGATACTTGGCAATTGTTGTGCTCATGTTTAAGCTCTTGCATCATATACTTTGCACCCATTAATGAAGAAATACATAGAGCTTGCTAAAATTTGGTTTGCATATTTGGTCTCTCTAAAGTCTAGATAATTTCTAGTATTGAGTTTGAACAACAAGGAAGACGGTGTAGAGTCTTATAATGTTTACAATATGTCTTTTATGTGAGTTTTGCTGCACCGGTTCATCCTTGTGTTTGTTTCAAATAACCTTGCTAGCCTAAACCTTGTATCGAGAGGGAATAGTTCTCATGCATCCAAAATCCTTGAGCCAACCACTATGCCATTTGTGTCCACCATACCTACCTACTACATGGTATTTCTCCGCCATTCCAAAGTAAATTGCTTGAGTGCTACCTTTAAAATTTCCATTCTTTACCTTTGCAATATATAGCTCATGGGACAAATAGCTTAAAAACTATTGTGGTATTGAATATGTACTTATGCACTTTATCTCTTACTAAGTTGCTTGTTGTGCGATAACCATGTTCCTGGGGACGCCATCAACTACTCTTTGTTGAATATCATGTGAGTTGCTATGCATGTCCGTCTTGTCTCGAAGTAAGGGAGATTTACCACTCATTTAATGGTTAGAGCATGCATATTGTTAGAGAAGAACATTGGGCCGCTAACTAAAGCCATGAATCATGGTGGAAGTTTCAGTTTTGGACATATATCCTCAATCTCATATGAGAACATTAATTGTTGCTACATGCTTATGCATTAAAGAGGAGTCCATTATCTGTTGTCTATGTTGTCCCGGTATGGATGTCTAAGTTGAGAATAATCAAAAGCGAGAAATCCAAATGCGAGCTTTCTCCTTAGAACTTTGTACAGGCGGCATAGAGGTACCCCTTTGTGACACTTGGTTAAAACATGTGTATTGCGATAATCCCGGTAATCCAAGCTAATTAGGACAAGGTGCGGGCACTATTATTATACTATGCATGAGGCTTGCAACTTGTAAGATATAATTTACATGATACATATGCTTTATTACTACCGTTGACAAAATTGTTTCTTGTTTTCAAAACCAAAGCTCTAGCACAAATATAGCAATCAATGCTTCCTCTGCGAAGGGCCTTTCTTTTACTTTTATGTTGAGTCAGTTCACCTATTTCTCTCCACCTCAAGAAGCAAACACTTGTGTGAACTGTGCATTGATTCCTACATACTTGCATATTGCACTTGTTATATTACTTTACATTGACAATATCCATGAGATATACATGTTATAAGTTGAAAGCAACCGCTGAAACTTAATCTTCCTTTGCGTTGCTTCAATACCTTTACTTTGATTTATTGCTTTATGAGTTAACTCTTATGCAAGACTTATTGATGCTTGTCTTGAAGTACTATTCATGAAAAGTCTTTGCTTTATGATTCATTTGTTTACTCATGTCATTACCATTGTTTTGATCGCTGCATTCATTACATATGCTTACAATAGTATGATCAAGGTTATGATGGCATGTCACTCAAATTATCTTTGTTATCGTTTACCTGCTCGGGACGAGCAGGAACTAAGCTTGGGGATGCTGATACGTCTCCGACGTATCGATAATTTCTTATGTTCCATGCCACATTATTGATGATATCTACATGTTTTATACACATTATATGTCGTATTTATGCATTTTCCGGCACTAACCTATTAACGAGATGCCGAAGAGCCGATTCTTGTTTTCTCGCTGTTTTTGGTTTCAGAAATCCTAGTAAGGAAATATTCTCGGAATTGGACGAAATCAACGCCCGTGGGCCTATTTTTGCACGAAGCTTCCGAAGTCCGAGGGAGAGTCGAAGTGGGGCCACGAGGTGGCGACACACCAGGGCGGCGCGGCCCAAGCCCTGGCCGCGCCGGCCTGTTGTGTGGGCCCCTCGCGTCGCCTCTTGACCTGCCCTTCCGCCTACATATAGTCTTCGTCGCGAAACCCCCACACCGAGAGCCACGATACGGAAAACCTTCCACAGACGCCGCCGCCGCCAATCCCATCTCGGGGGATTCAGGAGATCGCCTCCGGCACCCTGCCGGAGAGGGGAATCATCTCCCGGAGGACTCTTCACCGCCATGGTCGCCTCCGGAGTGATGAGTGAGTAGTTCACCCCTGGACTATGGGTCCATAGCAGTAGCTAGATGGTCGTCTTCTCCTCATGTGCTTCATTGTCGGATCTTGTGAGCTGCCTAACATGATCAAGATCATCTATCTGTAATTCTATATGTTGTGTTTGTCGGGACCCGATGGATAGAGAATACTATGTTATGTTGATTATCAATCTATTACCTATGTGTTGTTTATGATCTTGCATGCTCTCCGTTATTAGTAGAGGCTCGGCCAAGTTTTTACTCTTAACTCCAAGAGGGAGTACTTATGCTCGATAGTGGGTTCATGCCTCCATTAAATCTGGGACGAGTGACGGAAAGTTCTAAGGTTGTGGATGTGCTGTTGCCACTAGGGATAAAACATTGATGCTATGTCCGAGGATGTAGTTATTGATTACATTACGCACCATACTTAATGCAATTGTCCGTTGTTTGCAACTTAATACTCGGAAGGGGTTCGGATGATAACCCGAAGGTGGACTTTTTAGGCATAGATGCATGCTGGATAGCGGTCTATGTACTTTGTCGTAATGCCCAATTAAATCTCACAATACTCATCATATCATGTATGTGCATGGTCATGCCCTCTCTATTTGTCAATTGCCCGACCGTAATTTGTTCACCCAACATGCTATTTATCTTATGGGAGAGACACCTCTAGTGAACCGTGGACCCCGGTCCTATTCTTTTACATTGAATACAATCTACTGCAATACTTGTTCTACTCGTTTTCTGCAAACAATCATCATCCACACTATACATCTAATCCTTTGTTACAGCAAGCCGGTGAGATTGACAACCTCACCGTTTCGTTGGGGCAAAGTACTTTGGTTGTGTTGTGCAGGTTCCACGTTGGCGCCGGAATCCCTGGTGTTGCGCCGCACTACATCCCGCTGCCATCAACCTTCAACGTGCTTCTTGGCTCCTCCTGGTTCGATAAACCTTGGTTTCTTTCTGAGGGAAAACTTGATGTTGTACGCATCACACCTTCCTCTTGGGGTTCCCAACGGACGTATTTAGCTAGCCATGCCTGTTTATCGGCGTCTGCTCCAGAAATCCCTCCTGGTGCAATCTGGTTTGTGCGCGCCAAGGTATTGCTGTCCGGCACGTATGTGCACACGTATCCATGTGGGATCTCTTTAGGCGGCTCATACAGGAATTGGCAATCGCCAGGATCGCCTCCCACCTTGTAGACGACGTACGCCGGTGAACCCTGTGGCTCGGCGCCGTAAGCGCAAATGGCAGCGGCGGTCCGGTCCGGAACGGTATTTCTCCCCGGTGAGTCCCTAGGATAGGCCCTGACGGGGAGTACTGATGCTTCATGATTTCCTGAACCACGCGAACCGCCACGCGCTCAAAAGCGTTCACCAAGCTCTCAGAATGGCGGTGTAGAGAATGAGCCACCATGTAATTAATCTCCTGGCGTAGAGCTCTGGTGCGTTCCTCTGAAGAGGTAGACAGGTCTACTTCATCAAGAGTGCCTTCGGGTGAGAACCCTTTCCACCTAATGCCATGTGAACGGGTCTTCGCGAAGGAGCCGATGAGATCGGCTTCTAAGAGGGATTTGATCTCATCATATTTCTTCTTGTGCTCCTCAGGCAGATCTGCGTACGTGACTGGTTCGTCCACCACCTCATCGGCGGCTTTTGACATGGTTGCTGCAGACGTCGACGCAGTTTTTGCTGTAGAGCATCCCACCGGGCGTGCCAGAATGTGTTGCCTACCAAATCCCACCGGCGAGCAGCGACGGGCAACACGGAGAGCCGGGAGGCTCCCAGGACTGCTGGTGGATCCTGGTCCCTCGGGCAACGGCCCGCAATGCTCCGGCACACGTCCCGGCTGGTGCAAGGGCGTGCCACCTGACCTATACCTGGTCAGGAAGGTGATGGATTGCTTCGATTAGTTTCCTGCATGGCAAACACGTAAACATTAAATACGAGCCCCGATCGGCTCTTAGGTTGCCTTGTGGATCGGCTCGAAGAGCCGATCGCCCCATGGTTCACGTTGGATTTACAATGACATGGGGATCCTGCTTTATCAATATCAAGTTAAACCAATCTACGACAGTCTAGGGTTTTCACCGCATAACCGGAACATCCTACGCGTAGTTGAGCCTAGCAGATACGTAAGATGATGAGCCCTAAAGAGGCCTAAAAACCAACATGAAGTTGATCCCCGGAACAATCCCTCTAGGACTTAATAAACCATACCTTACGCACTACCGGATCGTTCAACCCGTTTGCAAGGCCTAACTATGCGGATATCAAACCAATCCTTGAAGAACAAGGAACAACTATAACGGATCAGATCTACTAAATAAAGAACAAGCAAGATGCTGCCCTTACACTTGGATAGGTGTAAGGGCAGCTAGATATTGAGGGGTAGCGTAGCTAAGCAAGCATATCATGAAAGTAACGACGTCAGCCCCAAAATATCTACGATAAGGGTGTTGCTCGCCATCAAAAAGGCTTCAGCACGAGCAACACCAACAACGAATAAATTGATACTGCCTAGATCGCAAGATGCGATCTAGGCAGCATGTTGCATACCCGGGAGAAACCCTCGAAACAAGGGGTGGCGATGCGCCTAGATTGGTTTGTTGTGAACGTGATCGTCCTCCTTTCTCAATAACCCTAGGTACATATTTATAGTCCGTTGATGCGTGTAGTTGACACGTCCGTTGGGAACCCCAAGAGGAAGGTGTGATGCGCACAGCGGCAAGTTTCCCTCAGTTAGAAACCAAGGTTTAATCGAACCAGTAGGAGTCAAGAAGCACGTTGAAGGTTGATGGCGGCGGGATGTAGTGCGGCGCAACACCAGGGATTCCGGCGCCAACGTGGAACCCGCACAACACAACCAAAGTACTTTGCCCCAACGAAACAGTGAGGTTGTCAATCTCACCGGCTTGCTGTAACAAAGGGTTAACCGTATTGTGTGGAAGATGATTGTTTGCAAGAAAACAGTAAAGAACAAGTATTGCAGCAGATTTGTATTTCAGTATAAAAGAATGGACCGGGGTCCACAGTTCACTAGAGGTGTCTCTCCCATAAGATAAAAGCATGTTGAGTGAACAAATTACAGTCGGGCAATTGACAAATAGAGAGGGCATAACAATGCACATACATGTCATGATAAGTATAGTGAGATTTAATTGGGCATTACGACAAAGTACATAGACCGCCATCCAACTGCATCTATGCCTAAAAAGTCCACCTTCGAGGTTATCATCCGAACCCCTTCCAGTATTAAGTTGCGGAACAACGGACAATTGCATTAAGTATGGTGCGTAATGTAATCAACAACTACATCCTTAGAAATAGCATCAATGTTTTATCCCTAGTGGCAACGAGCACAACACAACCTTAGAACTTTCCGTCACTCGTCCCGGTATCAATGGAGGCATGAACCCACTATCGAGCATAAATACTCCCTCTTGGAGTTAAGAGCAAAAACTTGGCCAGAGCCTCTACTAATAACGGAGAGCATGCAAGATCATAAACAACACATAGGTAATAACTTGATAATTAACATAACACAGTATTCTCTATCCATCGGATCCCGACAAACACAACATATAGCATTACGGATAGATGATCTTGATCATGTTAGGCAGCTCACAAGATCCAACAATGAAGCACAATGAGGAGAAGACAACCATCTAGCTACTGCTATGGACCCATAGTCCAGGGGTGAACTACTCACTCATCACTCCGGAGGCGACCATGGCGGTGAAGAGTCCTCCGGGAGATGAATCCCCTCTCCGGCAGGGTGCCGGAGGAGATCTCCGGAATCCCCCGAGATGGGATTGGCGGCGGCGTCTCCGGAAGGTTTTCCGTATCGTGGCTCTCGGTACTGGGGGTTTCGCGACGGAGGCTTTAAGTAGGCGGAAGGGCAACACGGGGGGCCACACGAGGGCCCCACACCACAGGTCGGCGCGGCCAGGGCCTGGGCCGCGCCGCCCTATGGTGGCGGCGCCTCGTGGCCCCACTTCGACTCCTCTTCGGTCTTCCGGAAGCTTCGTGGCAAAATAGGACCCCGGGCGTTGATTTCGTCCAATTCCGAGAATATTTCGTTACTAGGATTTCGAAACCAAAAACAGCAGAAAACAGACAAGCGGCTCTTCGGCATCTTGTTAATAGGTTAGTTCCGGAAAATGCACGAATATGACATAAAGTGTGCATAAAACATGTAGATATCATCAATAATGTGGCATGGAACATAAGAAATTATCGATACGTCGGAGACGTATCAGCATCCCCAAGCTTAGTTCTGCTCGTCCCGAGCAGGTAAAACGATAACAAAGATAATTTCTGAAGTGACATGCTGATGTCTACGGGTGCTTCTATTCTTGTAGACAGTGTTGGGCCTCCAAGAGCAGAGGTTTGTAGAACAGCAGCAAGTTTCCCTTAAGTGGATCACCCAAGGTTTATCGAACTCAGGGAGGAAGAGGTCAAAGATATCCCTCTCATGCAACCCTGCAACCACAAAGCAAGAAGTCTCTTGTGTCCCCAACACACCTAATAGGTGCACTAGTTCGGCGAAGAGATAGTGAAATACAGGTGGTATGAATAAGTAGTAGCAACGGCACCGGAAAAGTGCTTTGCCCGGGACGAGTAAACAAGCGAGTAGTAACGCAGCGAGTAGTAACGCAGCGAGTAGTAACGCAGCAGTGAGTAACGCAGATAAAACGAGTAAACAAGCAGCGATAGCGATATTTAGGAACAAGGCCTAGGGATTAGACTTTCGCTAGTGGACACTCTCAACATTGATCACATAACGAGAATAGATAAATGCATACTCTACACTCTTGTTGGATGATGAACACATTGCGTAGGATTACACGAACCCTCAATGCCGGAGTTAACAAGCTCCACAATTCAATGTTCATATTTAAATAACCTTAGAGTGCAAGAAAGATCAACACGACTAAACCAAGTACTAACATAGCATGCACACCTGTCACCTTCACGCCACGTAGGAGGAATAGATCATATCAATACTATCATAGCAATAGTTAACTTCACAATCTACAAGAGATCATGATCATAGCATACGCCAAGTACTAACACGGATGCACACACTCGTCACCATTACACCGTGCGGGAGGAATAAAACTACTTTAATAACACATCACTAGAGTAGCACATAGATAAATTGTGATACAAAACACATTGCAATCATAAAGAGATATAAATAAGCACTTCACTACGCCATTCATAACGGTGAGTAAGTATTCCGTGAAATATAGCCTAAGAGACCCACACGGTGCACACACTGTCACCTTTACACACGTGGGACAAGGAGTCTCCGGAGATCACATAAGTAAAACTCACTTGACTAGCATAGTGACATCTAGATTACAAGCATCATCATATGAATCTCAATCATGTAAGGCAGCTCATGAGATTATTGTATTGAAGTACATAGGAGAGAGATGAACCACATAGCTACCGGTACAGCCCCGAGCCTCGATGGAGAACTACTCCCTCCTCATGGGAGCAGCAGCGGTGATGAAGATGGCGGTGGAGATGGCAGCGGTGTCGATGGAGAAGCCTTCCGGGGGCACTTCCCCGCTCCGGCAGGGTGCCGGAACAAGACTCCTGTCCCCCAGATCTTGGCTTCGCGATGGCGGCGGCTCTGGAAGGTTTTCCGTATCGTGGTTTTTCGCATCAGGGTTTTCGCGACGGAGGCTTTAAATAGGCGGAAGGGCAGCCTCGGAGGGGGCCTGGGGCTTGATTTCGTCCAATTCCGAGAATATTTCTTTACTAGGATTTCTGGAACCAAAAACAGCAGAAAACGAGAACTGGCTCTTCGGCATCTTGTTAATAGGTTAGTTCCAGAAAATGCACGAATATGACATAAAGTGTGCATAAAACATGTAGGTACCATCAATAATATGGCATAGAACATAAGAAATTATCGATACGTCGGAGACGTATCAAGCATCCCCAAGCTTAGTTCCGCTCGTCCCGAGCGAGGTAAAACGATAACAAAGATAATTTCTGAAGTGACATGCCATCATAACCTTGATCATACTATTTGTAAACATATGTAGTGGATGCAGCGATCAAAACAATGGTAATGACATGAGTAAACAAGTGAATCATAAAGCAAAGACTTTTCATGAATAGTACTTCAAGACAAGCATCAATAAGTCTTGCATAAGAGTTAACTCATAAAGAAATAAATCAAAGTAAAGGTATTGAAGCAACACAATGGAAGATAAAGTTTCAGCAGTTGCTTTCAACTTGTAACATGTATATCTCATGGATAGTTGTCAATGCAAAGCAATATAGCAAGTGCAATAAGCAAGTATGTAAGAATCAATGCACAGTTAACACAAGTGTTTGCTTCTTGAGGTGGAGAGAGATAGGTGAACTGACTCAACATAAAAGGTAAAAGAATGGTCCTTCAAAGAGGAAAGCATCGATTGCTATATTTGTGCTAGAGCTTTTATTTTGAAAACATGAAACAATTTTGTCAACGGTAGTAATAAAGCACATGTATCATGTAAATTATATCTTACAAGTTGCAAGCCTCATGCATAGTATACTAATAGTGCCCGCATCTTGCCCTAATTAGCTTGGACTACCGGATCATCGCAATACACATGTTTTAACCAAGTGTCACAAAGGGGTACCTCCATGCCGCTCGTACAAAGGTCTAAGGAGAAAGCTCGCATTTTGGATTTCTCGCTTTTGATTATTCTCAACTTAGACATCCATACCGGGACAACATGGAAAACAGATAATGGACTCCTCTTTAATGCATAAGCATGTGGCAACAATTATTATTCTCATATGATATTGAGGATATGTGCCCAAAACTGAAACTTCCACCATGAATCATGGCTTTAGTTAGCGGCCCAATGTTCTTCTCTAACAATATGTATGCTCCAACCATTAAGGTGGTAGATCTCTCTTACTTCAGACAAGACGGACATGCATAGCAACTCACATGATATTCAACAAAGAATAGTGATGGCGTCCCCGAAGCATGGTTATCGCACAACAAGCAACTTAATAAGAGATAAAGTGCATAAGTACATATTCAATACCACAATAGTTTTTAAGCTATTTGTCCCATGAGCTATATATTGCAAAGGTGAATGATGGAATTTTAAAGGTAGCACTCAAGCAATTTACTTTGGAATGGCGGATAAATACCATGTAGTAGGTAGGTATGGTGGACACAAATGGCATAGTGGTTGGCTCAAGTATTTTGGATGCATGAGAAGTATTCCCTCTCGATACAAGGTTTAGGCTAGCAAGGTTATTTGAAACAAACACAAGGATGAACCGGTGCAGCAAAACTCACATAAAAGACATATTGTAAACATTATAAGACTCTACACCGTCTTCCTTGTTGTTCAAAACTCAATACTAGAAATTATCTAGACTTTAGAGAGACCAATTATGCAAACCAAATTTTAGCAAGCTCTATGTATTTCTTCATTAATAGGTGCAAAGTATATGATGCAAGAGCTTAAACATGAGCACAACAATTGCCAAGTATCAAATTATCCAAGACATTTTAGAATTACTACATGTAGCATTTTCCAATTCCAACCATATAACAATTTAACGAAGAAGAAACTTCGCCATGAATACTATGAGTAAAGCCTAAGGACATACTTGTCCATATGCTACAGCGGAGCGTGTCTCTCTCCCACAAAGTGAATGCTAGGATCCATTTTATTCAAACAAAACAAAAAACAAAAACAAACCGACGCTCCAAGTAAAGTACATAAGATGTGATGGAATAAAAATATAGTTTCAGGGGAGGAACCTGATAATGTTGTCGATGAAGAAGGGGATGCCTTGGGCATCCCCAAGCTTAGACGCTTGAGTCTTCTTGATATATGCAGGGGTGAACCGCCGGGGCATCCCCAAGCTTAGAGCTTTCACTCTCCTTGATCATATTGCATCATACTCCTCTCTTGATCCTTGAAAACTTCCTCCACACCAAACTCGAAACAACTCATTAGAGAGTTAGTGCACAATAAAAATTAACATGTTCAGAGGTGACACAATCATTCTTAACACTTCTGGACATTGCATAAAGCTACTTGGACATTAATGGATCAAAGAAATTCATCCAACATAGCGAAAGAGGCAATGCGAAATAAAAAGGCAGAATCTATCAAAACAGAACAGTCCGTAAAGATGGATTTTATTAGGCCACCAGACTTGCTCAAATGAAAATTCCCAAATTGAATGAAAGTTGCGTACATATCTGAGGATCATGCACGTAAATTGGCTTAATTTTCTGAGCTACCTACAGGGAGGTAGACCCAGATTCGTGACAGCAAAGAAATCTGGAACTGCGCAGTAATCCAAATCTAGTACTTACTTTACTATCAAAGACTTTACTTGGCACAACAAAACATAAAACTAAGATAAGGAGAGGTTGCTACAGTAGTAGACAACTTCCAAAACACAAATATAAAACAAAGTACTGTAGCAAAATAACACATGGGTTATCTCCCAAGAAGTTCTTTCTTTATAGCCGTTAAGATGGGCTCAGCAGTTTTAATGATGCACTCGCAAGAAATAGTAGTTGAAGCAAAAGAGAGCATCAAGAGGCAAATTCAAAACACATTTAAGTCTAACATGCTTCCTATGCATAGGAATCTTGTAAGTAAACAAGTTCATGAAGAGCAAAGTAACAAGCATAGGAAGATAAAACAAGTGTAGCTTCAAAAATTTCAGCACATAGAGAGGTGTTTTAGTAACATGAAAATTTCTACAACCATATTTTCCTCTCTCATAATAACTTTCAGTAGCATCATGAGCAAACTCAACAATATAACTATCACATAAAGCATTCTTATCATGAGTCTCATGCATAAAATTATTACTACTCCCAACATAAGCATAGTTATTCTTATTAATTGTAGCAGGAGCAAATTCAACAAAGTAGCTATCATTATTATTCTCATCATCAAATATAGGAGGCATATTGTAATCATAATCAAATTTATCCTCCATAACAGGTGGCACCAAAAGACCACTATCATTATAATCATCATATATGGGAGGCAAAGTATCATCAAAGTAAATTTTCTCCTCAATGCTTGGGGGACTAAAAATATCATGCTCATCAAAGCCAGCTTCCCCAAGCTTAGAATTTTCCATATCATTAGCAACAATGGTGTTCAAAGTATTCATGCTAATATGTTCCATGGGTTTTTTAATTTTCGGATCAAACCATCCATGTCTTAAATCAGGAAATAGAATAAGAAGCTCATTGTTGTCCATTATGCCAAACTAGTGTAAACAAGAAACAACAAGATGCAATTGCAGGATCTAAAGGAAATAGCTTCGAGCACAAACACAATGGCGCCGTAAAAGTACTTTACCTGAGACCGGAGTATGAGTGCCTTTTTACCTTTCCTCCCCGGCAACGGCGCCGGAAAAGTGCTTGATGTCTACGGGTGCTTCTATTCTTGTAGACAGTGTTGGGCCTCCAAGAGCGAGAGGTTTGTAGAACAGCGAGCAAGTTTCCCTTAAGTGGATCACCCAAGGTTTATCGAACTCAAGGAGGAAGAGGTCAAAGATATCCCTCTCATGCAACCCCGCAACCACAAAGCAAGAAGTCTCTTGTGTCCCCAACACACCTAATAGGTGCACTAGTTCGGCGAAGAGATAGTGAAATACAGGTGGTATGAATAAGTAGTAGCAACGGCACCGAGAAAAGTGCTTTGCCCAGGACAAGTAAACAAGCGAGTAGTAACGCAGCAGTAGTAACGCAAGTAAAACAAGTAAACAAGCAGCGATAGCGATATTTAGGAACAAGGCCTAGGGATTAGACTTTCGCTAGTGGACACTCTCAACATTGATCACATAATAGAATAGATAAATGCATACTCTACACTCTTGTTGGATGATGAACACATTGCGTAGGATTACACGAACCCTCAATGCCGGAGTTAACAAGCTCCACAATTCAATGTTCATATTTAAATAACCTTAGAGTGCAAGAAAGATCAACACGACTAAACCAAGTACTAACATAGCATGCACACTCGTCACCTTCACGCCACGTAGGAGGAATAGATCATATCAATACTATCATAGCAATAGTTAACTTCACAATCTACAAGAGATCATGATCATAGCATACGCCAAGTACTAACACGGATGCACACACTGTCACCATTACACCGTGCAGGAGGAATAAAACTACTTTAATAACACATCACTAGAGTAGCACATAGATAAATTGTGATACAAAACACATTGCAATCATAAAGAGATATAAATAAGCACTTCACTACGCCATTCATAACAGTGAGTAAGTATTCCGTGAAATATAGCCTAAGAGACCCACACGGTGCACACACCTGTCACCTTTACACACGTGGGACAAGGAGTCTCCGGAGATCACATAAGTAAAACTCACTTGACTAGCATAGTGACATCTAGATTACAAGCATCATCATATGAATCTCAATCATGTAAGGCAGCTCATGAGATTATTGTATTGAAGTACATAGGAGAGAGATGAACCACATAGCTACCGGTACAGCCCCGAGCCTCGATGGAGAACTACTCCCTCCTCATGGGAGCAGCAGCGGTGATGAAGATGGCGGTGGAGATGGCAGCGGTGTCGATGGAGAAGCCTTCCGGGGCACTTCCCCGCTCCGGCAGGGTGCCGGAACAGAGACTCCTGTCCCCCAGATCTTGGCTTCGCGATGGCGGCGGCTCTGGAAGGTTTTCCGTATCGTGGTTTTTCGCATCAGGGTTTTCGCGATGGAGGCTTTAAATAGGCGGAAGGGCAGCCTCGGAGGGGGCCTGGGGCTTGATTTCGTCCAATTCCGAGAATATTTCTTTACTAGGATTTCTGGAACCAAAAACAGCAGAAAACAGGAACTGGCTCTTCGGCATCTTGTTAATAGGTTAGTTCCAGAAAATGCACGAATATGACATAAAGTGTGCATAAAACATGTAGGTATCATCAATAATATGGCATAGAACATAAGAAATTATCGATACGTCGGAGACGTATCACATGCCATCATAACCTTGATCATACTATTTGTAAACATATGTAATGAATGCAGCGATCAAAACAATGGTAATGACATGAGTAAACAAGTGAATCATAAAGCAAAGAATTTTCATGAAGAGTACTTCAAGACAAGCATCAATAAGTCTTGCATAAGAGTTAACTCATAAAGCAATAAATCAAAGTAAAGGTATTGAAGCAACACAAAGGAAGATTAAGTTTCAGCGGTTGCTTTCAACTTGTAACATGTATATCTCATGGATAATTGTCAACATAGAGTAATATAACAAGTGCAATATGCAAGTATGTAGGAATCAATGCACAGTTCACACAAGTGTTTGCTTCTTGAGGTGGAGAGAGATAGGTGAACTGACTCAACATAAAAGTAAAAAGAATGGTCCTTCAAAGAGGAAAGCATCGATTGCTATATTTGTGCTAGAGCTTTTATTTTGAAAACATGAAACAATTTTGTCAACGGTAGTAATAAAGCATATGAGTTATGTAAATTATATCTTACAAGTTGCAATCCTCATGCATAGTATACTAATAGTGCCCGCACCTTGTCCTAATTAGCTTGGACTACCGGATCATCGCAATACACATGTTTTAACCAAGTGTCACAATGGGGTACCTCCATGCCGCCTGTACAAAGGTCTAAGGAGAAAGCTCGCATTTTGGATTTCTCACTTTTGATTATTCTCAACTTAGACATCCATACCGGGACAACATGGACAAAAGATAATGGACTCCTCTTTAATGCATAAGCATGTGGCAACAATTATTATTCTCATATGAGATTGAGGATATATGTCCAAAATCGAAACTTCCACCATGAATCATGGCTTTGGTTAGCGGCCCAATGTTCTTCTCTAACAATATGTATGCTCCAACCATTAAGGTGGTAGATCTCTCTTACTTCAGACAAGACGGACATGCATAGAAACTCACATGATATTCAACAAAGAATAGTTGATGGCGTCCCCGAAACATGGTTATCGCACAACAAGCAACTTAATAAGAGATAAAGTGCATAAGTACATATTCAATACCACAATAGTTTTTAAGCTATTTGTCCCATGAGCTATATATTGTAAAGGTGAATGATGGAATTTTAAAGGTAGCACTCAAGCAATTTACTTTGGAATGGCGGATAAATACCATGTAGTAGGTAGGTATGGTGGACACAAATGGCATAGTGGTTGGCTCAAGGATTTTGGATGCATGAGAAGTATTCCCTCTCGATACAAGGTTTAGGCTAGCAAGGTTATTTGAAACAAACACAAGGATGAACGGTGCAGCAAAACTCACATAAAAGACATATTGTAAACATTATAAGACTCTACACCGTCTTCCTTGTTGTTCAAAACTCAATACTAGATATTATCTAGACTCTAGAGAAACCAAATATGCAAACCAAATTAGCAAGCTCTAAGTGTTTCTTCATTAATATGTGCAAAGTATATGATGCAAGAGCTTAAACATGAGCACAACAATTGCCAAGTATCAAATTATCCAAGACATTTTAGAATTACTACATGTAGCATTTTCCAATTCCAACCATATAACAATTTAACGAAGAAGAAACTTCGCCATGAATACTATGAGTAGAGCCTAAGGACATACTTGTCCATATGCTACAGCGGAGCGTGTCTCTCTCCCACAAAGTGAATGCTAGGATCCATTTTATTCAAATAAAACAAAAACAAAAACAAACCGACGCTCCAAGCAAAGCACATAAGATGTGGCCGAATAAAAATATAGTTTCAGGGGAGGAACCTGATAATGTTGTCGATGAAGAAGGGGATGCCTTGGGAATCCCCAAGCTTAGACGCTTGAGTCTTCTTAGAATATGCAGGGGTGAACCACCGGGGCATCCCCAAGCTTAGAGCTTTCACTCTCCTTGATCATATTATATCATACTCCTCTCTTGATCCTTGAAAACTTCCTCCACACCAAACTCGAAACAACTCATTAGAGGGTTAGTGCACAATAAAAATTAACATGTTCAGAGGTGACACAATCATTCTTAACACTTCTGGACATTGCATAAAGCTACTGGACATTAATGGATCAAAGAAATTCATCCAACATAGCAAAAGAGGCAATGCGAAATAAAAGGCAGAATCTGTCAAAACAGAACAGTCCGTAAAGATGGATTTTATTAAGGCACCAGACTTGATCAAATGAAAATGCCCAAATTGAATGAAAGTTGCGTACATATCTGAGGATCACTCACGTAAATTGGATTAATTTTCTGAGTTACCTACAGACAATTAGACCCAGATTCGTGACAGCAAAGAAATCTGTTTCTGCGCAGTAATCCAAATCTAGTACTTGCTTTACTATCAAAGATTTTACTTGGCACAACAAAACTCAAAACTAAGATAAGAAGAGGTTGCTACAGTAGTAAACAACTTCCAAGACTCAAATATAAAACAAAAATACTGTAGTAAAAACATGGGTTGTCTCCTATAAGCGCTTTTCTTTAACGCCTTTCAGCTAGGCGCGAAAGTGTAAATCAAGTAACATCAAGAGATGAAGCATCAACATCATAATTTGTTCTAATAATAGAATCATAAGGTAACTTCATTCTCTTTCTAGGGAAGTGTTCCATACCTTTCTTGAGAGGAAATTGATATTTAATATTACCTTCCTTCATATCAATGGTAGCACCAACGGTTCGAAGAAAAGGTCTTCCCAATATAATGGGGCAAGATGCATTGCATTCAATATCCAAGACAACAAAATCAACGGGGACAAGGTTATTGTTAACCATAATATGAACATTATCAACTCTCCCCAAAGGTTTCTTCTTAGCATTATCAGCGAGATTAACATCCAAATAACAGTTTTTCAATGGTGGCAAGTCAAGCATATCATAGACTTTCTTAGGCATAACGAAATACTTGCACCAAGATCACATAAAGCATTACAATCAAAATCTTTAACCCTCATTTTAATGATGGGCTCCCAACCATCCTCTAGCTTTCTAGGAATAGAAGTTTCAAGTTTTAGTTTCTCTTCTCTAGCTTTTATGAGAGCATTTGTAATATGTTTTGTGAAAGCTAAGTTTACAGCGCTAGCATTGGGACTCTTAGCAAGTTTTTGTAAGAACTTTATAACTTCAGAGATGTGGCAATCATCAAAATCTAAATCATTACAATCTAAAGCAATGTGATTATCATCCCCAAGGTTGGAAAAAATTTCAGCAGTTTTATCACAGGCAGTTTCAGCAGTTTTAACAGTTTCAGGTAATTTTACGCGCTTTGCACTAGGAGTAGAAACATTGCCAACACCAATTATTTTACCATTAATAGTAGGAGGTGCAGCAACATGTGAATCATTAGCATTGCTAGTGGTGGTAATAGTCCAAACTTTAGCTACATTTTTCTCTTTAGCTAGTTTTTCATTTTCTTCTCTATCCCACCTAGCACGCAGTTCAGCCATTAATCTTATATTCTCATTAATTCTAACTTGGATGGCATTTGCTGTAGTAACAATTTTATTTTCAATATCCCTATTAGGCATAACTTTCAATTTCAAAAGATCAACATCAGAGGCAAGACTATCAACCTTAGAAGCGAGAATATCAATTTTATTGAGCTTTTCCTCAACAGATTTGTTAAAGGCAGTTTGTGTACTAATAAATTCTTTAAGCATAGCTTCAAGTCCAGGGGGTGTATTCCTATTATTGTTGTAAGAATTCCCATAAGAATTAGCATAACCGTTACCATTATTATAAGGATATGGCCTATAGTTATTACTAGAATTGTTCCGATAAGCATTGTTGTTGAAATTATTATTTTTAATGAAGTTTACATCAACATGTTCTTCTTGGGCAACCAATGAAGCTAACGGAACATTATTAGGATCAACATTAGTCCTATCATTCACAAGCATAGACATAATAGCATCAACCTTATCATTCAAGGAAGAGGATTCTTCAACAGAATTTACCTTCTTACCTTGTGGAGCTCTCTCCGTGTGCCATTCAGAGTAATTAATCATCATATCATCAAGAAGCTTTGTAGCCGCCCCCAAAGTGATGGACATAAAGGTACCTCCAGCAGCTGAATCCAATAAATTCCGCGAAGAAAAATTTAGTCCTGCATAGAAGGTTTGGATGATCATCCAAGTAGTCAGTCCATGGGTTGGGCAATTTTTAACCAAAGATTTCATTCTTTCCCAAGCTTGAGCAACATGTTCATTATCCAATTGTTTAAAATTCATTATGCTACTCCTCAAAGATATAATTTTAGCAGGGGGATAATATCTACCAATAAAAGCATCCTTGCATTTAGTCCAGGAATCAATACTATTCTTAGGCAGAGATAGCAACCAATCTTTAGCTCTTCCTCTTAATGAGAAAGGAAACAATTTTAATTTAATAATATCACCATCTACATCCTTATACTTTTGCATTTCACATAGTTCAACAAAATTATTGAGATGGGCAGCAGCATCATCAGAACCACTACAAGAAAAGTTGCCATGGCCGACGAAGTTGAAGTCGCGCCGTGGTTGCTGGTGTACCATGGCCGACGATTTTGGGTCCCTCCGTGGTGCATGTCAGCTTTAGCAGCTTGTAATTTGCGCGTTTGCACTAGAGTAGAAGCATTGCCAACACCAATTATTTTACCATTGATAGTAGGAGGTGCAGCAACATATGAATCATTAGCATTGCTAGTGGTGGTAATAGTCCAAACTTTAGCTACATTTTTCTTTTTAGCTAGTTTTTCATTTTCTTCTCTATCCCACCTAGCACGCAGCTTCAGCCATTAATCTTATATTCTCATTAATTCTAACTTGGATGGCATTTGCTGTAGTAACAATTTTATTTTCAATATCCCTATTAGGCATAACTTTCGCATTTCAAAAGATCAACATCGAGGCAAGACTATCAACTCTAGAAACAAGAATATCAATTTTATTGAGCTTTTCCTCAACAGCATTTGTTAAAGGCAGTTTGTGTACTAATAAATTCTTTAAGCATGGCTTCAAGTCCAGGGGGTGTATTCCTATTATTGTTGTAAGAATTCCTATAAGAATTAGCATAACCGCTACCATTATTATAAGGATATGGCCTATAGTTATTACTAGAATTGTTCCGATAAGCATTGTTGTTGAAATTATTATTTTTAATGAAGTTTACATCAACATGTTCTTCTTGGGCAACCAATGAAGCTAATGGAACATTATTAGGATCAACATTAGTCCTATCATTCGCAAGCATAGACATAATAGCATCAACCTTATCATTCAAGGAAGAGGATTCTTCAACGAATTTACCTTCTTACCTTGTGGAGCTCTTTCCGTGTGCCATTCAGAGTAATTAACCATCATATTATCAAGAAGCTTTGTTGCTTCACCAAGAGTGATGGACATAAAGGTACCTCCAAGCAGCTGAATCCAATAAATTCCGCAAAGAAAAATTTAGTCCTCGATAGAAGGTTTGGATGATCATCCAAGTAGTCAGTCCATGGGTTGGGCAATTTTTAACCAGAGATTTCATTCTTTCCCAAGCTTGAGCAACATGTTCATTATCCAATTGTTTAAAATTCATTATGCTACTCCTCAAAGATATAATTTTAGCAGTGGGATAATATCTACCAATAAAAGCATCCTTGCATTTAGTCCATGAATCAATACTATTCTTAGCAGTAGATAGCAACCAATCTTTAGCTCTTCCTCTTAATGAGAAAGGAAACAATTTTAATTTTATAATGTCACCATCTACATCTTTATACTTTTGCATTTCA